>NC_057798.1:508642140-508846623 GCF_018294505.1 Triticum aestivum | reverse complement strand
AGCCGAAACAATTTTCCTAATATTTCTTTAACTTGACCTTTTTGCAGTACATCTAACAGCATATAGGGGAATGCCTTTTTTATATTACATTTGCACCAAACCAAGCTATTCTTAATACTAATTCCTTTGCATAGATACTTTCCAAAGTGCTGAGAATAGCAACAGAGAGAAAACGCTGCAGAAGATATCACAATTGAATTACTAACCTGGTACTTGTTCATAGATTTTCTAGCATCTTCAATAAGCTTTGATTCTTACTCAAGTAGTTTGGTTTGTAGTGTCGTTTTTTTTCTTGACTCTAGTAGTGTAGTTAGCATGCCTTCCGTTCCTTGCTTGCTTATGCACTTTTGAATTAAAGACGACCTTTCAATTCATTATTGACTGGATAAAGTAGTATTAGTTAATATACGCTGATTTAGACAAATCAAAAATAAGAGACAGTCTTTTTCGATACTGTATGCTGGGACAGACCTGTAGGTGAGCACAAGCACGGCCAGCCTTCCACCTCTTTATACTTATGTTTAGCAGTGTACCTGGTCTTACTTCTTTTTCAGTTTACGCTTGTGTCCCAAGCTTGCAAGTTCGAAGAAGAGTATTGTATTGACCTGAATCAAGTTGTTTGCCTACCCGCCGTTATGTCTTAGCTAGGAATGAGCTGTGAACAAAATAGAAATAGTTGTTACTTGAGTCGATAATGACTTTGTGTCGGTTTGCTATTTTCTATAAATTGGACTAGTACCATGTATTGTAACATAAGCTTTTGTATAAGAGCTGAGATGTAGTTAAGATTACACTGGATCCTCTCTCTGTTTTGTTGCTTCCTTCCATTATCTCCAACAACTGGTATCAACACTAGGAACCTTCACGGTCAGGGTTGATTTTCTTAGACCACTATGAACACTTGTAATTGGTTCTTTCTACTTCAGGCATGGTTCTCTCTAGTTAGTGGAAGAGTGTACAACATAGGGATTGGTATCAGTCACACATTTAGGAAAGAAAGTGAAAGGGGAGGGCAAGAGCGGTTCGAAGGTCAATGAAATGATAAAAAACCACCAGGTCAAGTTCGCTTCTCCCTTCCTTTTGGTTTAGGATGTGAAGTTTATATAAGAAGAGAGGAAAGGGGAACTGCGCTAAATGGATAATTTCATCCTGGTGATGGGCTATTCCAATGGGCATGCATCTGAGATATGGGCTTTGAGCATAGGAACGCCCACCTTTACAAGAGCTCAGTTCTAAGATTGTTTGCGCGCAGGCACCACTACTATTCTGTCTTTTCTTGTTATGCATCCGGTCCTAGAAATCTTTTTTTTTTCTGACGGGAGGAAGAGAAATAAAAAACGTCACTTCGCTCGCCTTGGGGGACCTAATTAGGAGCTGATTGATTTCTTTAATAGATATGAAGATGCCTTGAATGAACCCAAGCAAGCCGAAATAGAATACTATAAGTATGAAGTGGACATCTATGGTTTAATTGGAAACATCTCTTTTCTATTTAGATTTTGCCAGTGCCTCCCTTTGTGGCAGAGCGAGCGCCTTGACTAAGATAGATTGACTCTTTCATTCTTTTTTTTATTTTATTCTGGTTCCAATCGTTTGAGGAAAACCCCCTTTGGCATCAATGAAACTCTGTTATATAGGAGTTCAAAAACCTCATTTCATTTGAGAGATAGTGGAATTTCTTCTTTCAACAGGTACATCGACGAGGGTGTCGATGACTTGAGTGAGGAATGGTCATGTGCTAGAGGTCGTACCTTTGGAGTAAGACCTCAACAAGGGGGTGTGCAGTTTAAATGTAAATGACGAGCATGGAGAGGCCAAGGTCATTTGTAATTAGGTGTGGCTGATGCAAGAAGACTGGCGAGCTGTCCATGGTGAGAAAAGTTGTGATGCTACTGTAGGGGGCATCCTGGTGTAGTTGAGGGCTTAAAACTTCTGTGCGGGTACAACTGGCACTTAAAAGACCTTCCGTGTAGATGAGTTCTCTTGAGTGAGACTAATCGAGTTACGAAGAAACCTTTGCGATGGTGCTGTGCAGTTGGGTTCTCTATGGAGGAACTTCGTTGTGGGGACCAAGGGATCTTCTTAAGAAGAGTTGCTTTGATGAAAAGAGTGTAGCCATGATGGCAAGTCAAGGTGGGGCCCTGTGAAGGCAAGCCTTGTGTATGTTGGCGTGATGACGAGAGAAAGGAAATGCCCAGGAACAATAGCTGTCCGTAGCACACCCTGCAATGACTTCGACCAGCGGACCAGCCTATCCAATACCCTACGCCATGACCTTACAAGTTCGTACCCCATGATATTCAATGACACCCGTAGACATTTGATCATTCATACCTCACAGTACGCTTTCTTCCTTTTTTTTGGACTTTGAATTCCAAGCGAAGGAAGCTCAGTGAAAGATAGACTGGGATTTGACAGCAAGAAGAAAGCAATCATAGTACACGGCACACAACGCTGACGAATGAGATTGACGTCCCAAACCAACACAGGTTCAAGACTAAGTGCAGAACCAAGAATGCCGTGGATAGAAAAGTGAGTGCTTCCTCAAGCTTCATGAAGGAAGTGTCCAAGGACCTAAGCGACAACCTCTACGAAAAAGAAAAACCTATATATAGATAGTGGTATGTGTTCGCTGACACTAAATAGACTTGGCTCGGGGCAGAACTGAGTGGCTAGGCTAAGTTCCCTAGTCTTCTATTGGCCTACCCACCCCTACGACATGGAGGCGCTTACCCTTCTCCAACAAGCGTTCCACCACGCGGCGATTGATTATCGCTTTCCGTCTCAATCCGTTCCAGACCAAGCCCCTTCTCTGATCGGGGGAAGGTCATTCTAAAACATCAGATCTCCCATTGATGCTGATCAAAAATAAGTTTATCCACCTAGAATATATGATAGGTACCGAAAGATTGGATGTCATTTCTAAACACCAGGCGGGACGAGCAGCCCTATACCACGTGTAGCCACACTCTAGTGTCCTTTTCTACTTAGTTGGACAGATCACTTCAGAAAATCGTATAAAAATCAAGCAAGAAAACGGATGCGCTAACGCGCAACGGCTTTTGCGCTAGTGCTCAAAAAATCGTATAAAAATCAAGCAAGAAAAAGGTTCTGGCAGGCTGCGTGGGACTGTAAATCCTCTTTCGCTGGCTGGGCCCTTTGGACTCGAAATCCAAACGGAGTGAGTGGTTCGATTCCACTCTCAGAACGAGACTGAACGAAATAAAATGCAAGTGAAACGAGACGAGAATCAAATTGTAGGCTTCTTTCCTAAAAGCGGTGGTTCTCGCCTCCCTGTGCCCAAAGCGGGGTGGGCGACAGCGCTGCGGTTCTTTTCTTTATCGATCGGGTAGATCCATATGTTCTAAGGGGGGGACGAGGTGTAGCGCAGTCTAGTCAGCGCATCTGTTTTGGGTACAGAGGGCCATAGGTTCGAATCCTGTCACCTTGATGTGGTATTGACACAATGGGGCTGAAGTGCAAAGCCCCGCAGCCTATCCGTGGTCGGGAAGGCAGGGGTATTAAAAGTGAAACTTGGCTTGCGTGTGCGCGCACACAAAGGAGACTGAGTTGGATTGCAAAGCCTCTCAGACGGAAGGAACCTGTTTTAAAAACCCCTTTCTACAATCTTGAGAAATCTCACGCAAGCAACTACACGCCGCAAGTCTTCGGTATTGTTCGCAAGGAATTTGAAAAGATTGACTCCGCTTTTTTTTCTTTTCGAGCATGCCAAGCCTCCAGTAGAGCGGAGTTCTGTGCATGAAGTAGGCGCAGTTTACAAACTAGCGAATGGTCAAATGAATAGGCTCGTTTCATCAGGGGTAACCAAGGAGTAAGAATGATTTGATAAAGTAAACATTCCCTTTGAGTGCGGTTCCTTCAGAACAAGCTCTTCCCTTTTCAGATTGCTTCTTTGGGCCACTTGAGCATCGACTGGGCAAGGTTGGATTCCCTCTACTTCGGGTGGCTACTATTTCTCAACAATGTTTTTTCATTTGATCCAATAGCCCTCCGTTAGATAGGAATAGCTTTGCTAAATACTGAGAACTCTCGAATAGAATATGAGAAGGGAAAGATCCTTTACATAAGGAACTATTGATCATAGGCGTACACTCTGAAAAGAATTGAATGAAACTCTCTTGTTTCGTCAACTTTGATATCATTAGCTGTCTCTGTAGCTGGCTCTCATGTCTGGTGTTCCAAGTAAAAACTTTTCAACTAGCTGGGTCACCGCTGTTTTAAACCCTGACTTGGAATCAGAGCCATAAACGAGTGATTCGGTCGGACGGACGATTGAGTTCTTAAATCTTGGATCGGCACTTCTTGTGTTGAAACAAACACGCTGTTGCTAGCGCCCTCAACGCTCTCTTCGATCCTTCGCAAACATAGCTCCTTCTATGGGAGATAACTTTCGATCACTTTCATCTCAATTCGTTTCATTGGCTGGTCGAGTGGATGATTAGACACAGGTGGAGTATTCAAGTTGTCCCTACTTCAAGTTGTCCCTACTAACTAACGGGTCTAATTATCACTGGCTCACAGGCTCCTTCGAAGCAAACATTCGCAGCGCCCCTCGCATTCAAGCTCTTGCTTTGTCCTGCGGCCTGCCCTCTAAGCAAAAGCAAGATCTAGACAAGAGTGAAAAGCAGTCAGAATATTAATAATCTAAAAAGGCCTTCCTTGGTTGTGTAGCTAATCCCCCTCCTTGACAAGAACAGAATTTTTGCATCTTCAAACTGGTTATGGGTGATACCCTCATTCCCCATTAACTCACTAGAAAGCCCTTTGAATAAGCCTCAGGAACACCCATTCCTTTCGGATCAGGGGGTGGTTGTTTTAACTACTCGTTCGGGGAACATTAGACAAAGTTACTTATTTGAGAAAGTAAATGAACCTGAAATAGGACCTATGTGATAGTTTGCAGCATGAGCATGTAGATGCTGGTTATGGTATCAGATCTGAGGACCAAGAATTTCCAAAGGATAGTACTAGACTCAATAAGAAGCTTTCAAAACATAACTTCTCATATTTGGTCTGTGGGCTACCACGCTTAAGCTTTCTTATCTTACTCTTTCCACTAACGTTAGGACTTAGGCGAGCTGCTGAATACGAGACACTTCTTTCTCGGCCGTGCCTGGTCTTCCCTCGGGGATGGGAGAATATAGAAGGTGGGTGGGTGGATCTCTATTCTCCATAAGGATAGGGTTGATTTGATTGGCATTCACGCCTTTTAGAAAGAGCCACTCAATGCAATTCTCTTTTGGGCGAAGAGAGTATGCCCAACTGGAGTGGTTTCCGCCTATATTCCTACTAATGTAATCTCCAAGATGGACAAATCTTCTTATCTGCGGATCTATTCCATGCCGGAATTCGACCTGCTATTCATGTGGGTATTTCACTTTCCAGAGTAGGATCAGCGGCTCAAATGTGCCGCAATGAAACAAGTAGCTGGCAAATCCAAATAGGAACTAGCTCAATTCGCAGAGTGACAAGCCTATTATTCGCCTCTGCTCTCGATAAAACTAGCCAGAATCCATTGTTTTTATGACGGGAATTGCTTAAACAATCCCAATCAAACCTTCTCCCAGTGGAAGAACAGATAGCTACTATAGCTACCGGAACGATAGGATATCTTGATTCGTTCGAAATTGGACAGGTCAAGCTATTTCTGGACTGGATGAGTTACGTAAACACCTCAAAGATACTCATTCCAAGAAATTCGATCTTCTAGCCAGCTTCTAGCCAGGTGGATAAGGATGGAATCTGGTATCCAAGAAGAGGATGTTGGACATTCTTCATCCCGGAGGGCCGGGGAGAGGAGAGATAGCATCACTCTGACTTTGCCGGAAGGAGGAAAATCCAGAGTTGGCTTTGGGAGAAGAGAAGGAAGCTCTCAGGTTTAGTGATTCATACCTGTCCTGTCTTTTGTTTTCAGGGTTTGGATTTCCGGTCCAGAGCTAGTCTACTTATTTATTTTATACGGAAACGGAATTTTGCATATTATACGGAATTTGTCATACCAGGTTTTCCTAGAGTTGAGGAATTCTATCCATTCCAGGAAAAGCACTGGTTTGAGAAACTACACTACAGGAAAGTACTAAGGAATAGGAAGCTGCTACTTATACTTCTTATTCTTGTCCAAAGATGCCAGGCCGAGACAGAAACCCAACTAGTGAAATAGAACGGATCTCTCTAATAAACTGGGGTTCTTCTCTTCGGGTTGCTGGTATCCTTATATGGATCCGTCTTGTCTCCTCGGCTCGATAAGCTAGTAAAGTCAGTTCGTTGGATTGGTCTGTCTGGTCTGTCAGTCAGGAAAGCACGTCAAGTCGGTTAATAGCTCTGGTCCGGTTTCTAACTCGGTGAATTGGTATGGCCTGGAGGCCCGGCAATAACAACAGCAGACAGGTCAGTTGTTCAAGTCCGTCTGGTTGATAGGTCAGCTCGGTATAGAATCTTGTCTGGTTTCTGAAGTCGGTAAAGTCCAATCAGTAGAGTGCCAGTTAAGTTCCTCAAGTAAGGATCTTTGATTCCTCCAATTCGGTAGGTAATCATAATAGTCTCGGCTCGGAATGCGAAGATGCTGCTAATCTGTTAAAGGGATCTAGATCGCATTTATTTGATATGCGTCCCTTCTTCAACCCCGGATGTGTACCTGACGCTAGGGAATAACGTAGTTCTAAAGTAGTGACTCGTGTCTTGGAGGTCGTCCATCCAAATGTTCCTCTTTGCCATTGCCCGCGTCTACTCCTATAACCGAATCGATGGCCTATAGCGCCATGCCATAATGAAATTCTTGATCATTTCTTTGTTCGTAACATGGCATAGTGTATCACTGGGTGCCACAATCCCATTCAATTCTTGTCCATTCAATACCATGGATATATCGATTTCTATTTTCAGAAAGCTCCTATTTATTTCGATTGATATCTCTAGCAAATATATGCGTAGCGTATGTCAAGATAAAGTAAATCAATCCGTATGACGGCAGGGAGCGGAGGCAGCTTCAACTCAAGTGAGGAGCAAGCTTACCTCGGGCGGGTAGATTGATTGGCTCCTTCATATCTCGGGATTTTGCTTAGGCCACCCAGGCCATACCATAGAAAAAAGATCTGGTTTCCTTTCCCTCATCAACCTACCGTTCTTTTATTTCACGAAAGAATCTTTCCGTCTGTATTGAGCAACTCAAATTCCTAGAAAGTCGTTGGTGCACCCACCCAGTGAGTAACTACTAATGCAGTGAGTAACTACTAATGTTATGAACAAAGAAACTTTCATAAAGTGGACCCAACAAGCAAAGCAACGGATTGGGCTGCATTGCCTTTTGGCGTTTTAGTTAGGCGCATCCTCTTGCGGGATGAAAATCTGCCATAGCACGCTCCGCGCCTTTGAAGGAACATTTGCTCGATGATGGTCCTACCCTACGCGGGCTTACTAATGATGGCCAAGCACGCAGTCATTCCCGTTCTATTTGATAGGGGAAGCAAGCTAGTCAAAGAAGAAGGAAGCATGGGTATAGGTAAGTCTAGACATATTGACACGGGCGTATACTGAAATAGGCATAAGGCCACTAACGCTAAGGAGACAGCACCGCTTCTTTGTTCGTAACTAGGACATGTATTGATGCTAGAGGCAGACTCCTGGCACTTATCACTCCTTAGATGAACCAAGACAAGAGTGAGTCCGCTAAGGGACAAGTATGACTAAAAAAATGATGGCAGATTTTTATGGAAACGATTCTATTTGAGTATATTGTCTCATTGGGTTTGTCATTGTCGATAGCTATTCTTGTCGCCGTTAGGGCTGGCCGGATGATCCATCACATAAATGCTATTAATGTTGAAACACAAGTAACTGATATATCCAAAGATGTTCTTAAAGAACAAATCATTTATCAATTGGAAATACTCTATAAAGTCTATAGAGATACTACTGAGGGTGTGCACTTACCGGCAGGAGTCAATCTCCAAGAAGTAAGCACACATCTCTTTTTTGTAGACGAGAGAGTGAGCCTTCTAAACAGTATCTACTGTGATCTTATTGCAAAGGGAACTGGAAGTGAATACTTTGGCCAAGTTATACGATTTCTTCTGGGATAGCTTGTTGTGGGGCTTTCCGAAGGGTCGTTCTGAGAGTGGTCTCTTTTCTTTAAGGTTGCATATATTGTCGGAGAAGGGAGGGCCAGGTCTAAAAGTGCCGAGTTGGGTTTGGGACAAGATCAGGAAATAGTGCATCTTATATAGTGGGTGCCAACTTGATTGCTGCTGGGATTGCTTGATAGGAAACTTTGATTGATACGAGCAGATGTGAATGAATTGAAATAGTCAATAGTGGTGATATGATCCCGGTATCTACACTCGGATCTACTTCTGCTACCGAGACTGCTGCTACTGTAAAAGCATCAGGAACGTGTCAATTCACTGAATAAAGTGCTCTTTCCATTGATTTATGGATGAAATCACGAAAAAGAGAAGGAACCACCGATTCTGCATCAAAAACAGGGGTTCTGGATCCAGTTTCTCAAATCGTAAGTAGATCCAATCTAGGGCAGTTGATAAGTGAGGTTCTCCGGTCGAATGCAAATAAGCCAGAGCGTATCTCTTGTTTCGAGGAAGAAACAAACATCCTGGTCTCAATAGATCTTGATTCTATGCATGCGTCAGACACATCACGAGCCGGAACAAACGAGTGCTTTCAACTCACGAGCCGGAACAAACGAGTGCTTTCAACAATAAGCAATACCCGAGCTTCCTTCTACCAACCAGGATTCCGATACCAATTCCAATCTGGCACAGCACAAGGAAGTAGCGCACCAGAAGAACCAATACAAGAACCCTTCCTTCCAGCCAGAATCCGTCTTTCTTGTCCTTTGCATTCGACGAATGGGATCTGCCTTGTGGAAACAAAAGCTATTTGTTCAAGTCAAGCAAGCGGACAGTCAGCTAAGAATACTGGAAGAGAACTCTCTAGCCCTGCACTTAAACTAGACTAGAAATCTGAAAAAACACTAGTTTTGGCCCATAGCGAAATAGAGTTTTTCTTCTCCGCGGACTCCCCATGCTTGGCGCCATAGGCTTTAGGACTTTTGGCACTAGGGAATCATAGTTTGATCAGATCCGTGGACAGGCTCCCGAGGTCAAATCGGATTATGGACTTTTCCAGCTAAGTGAAAACGCACTTCACTACTAGCAAAGAAGTCAGCTCAGGGCAGGGCCGGTGGTAATCTCAGATAGGAACTTGCCGGGATCCTTCCATACCTGCCATCCACCACTACTACTAATCGTTTCCCAGAACGAGCCATACCTTTTCCCAGAATGAGAATACGGCTGAGGACGAATAGCGGCGCCTAGCTTTAGTTTCCACACGACACGATGGATCTATCACTCTCTTTAGCCAGGCCATTCTCTAGAGGAGAGTTCCGAGAATGAATTCCAATCTGGTACCAATCGTAGAAATCGTATTGTAGAGTTCTTCTCACGCCTAGCACAGCTACAAGCATTCCTCGAATGCAGAGACAAGACGGACGATATCTGATCCCGCCGAACATCTGCTACCAACTACGGATTACCTTGTTTCCATGAAATCCATGTTTCTGGCACCTTGGCCCCCTCTACCTACGAAATTCTGATTCCTATGGTTGAAGAAAGTACAGCGTTGTCAATTCAACCTGAAAAAAGGGGAATAAGTTGACAAAGTCAGCTTGAATATTACGGTATGGATCAAAGGAAGCTATACCCGCCTTGATTTCTATCAAACTTATTAGATAGTAAAGCAGACAAGTCTGAAATGGAATGTTTGATCGGTATATGTAGGGCTCTCAAAAGAGAATCTATTTCAGCATAGTTGATTTTCAGAAGCCAACTAGAACTTCGCAGCTGCCGTATAGTTGATTGTTCCCACCAGTTTCGTTCTCATCTGATCAGTTTCACGAATGCGAGGATTTACTACGACTCTCAGGTGTAAACCTTGGTCATATACAACGGTGAACTAGCTAAATATAGCTAGAGGGGTAATATAGCTAAATATTGCTATAGGGCATTCCACAGAGGTGAAATTCTCTCGGCAAAGCAGAACAAGAAGTAGCAGAAAGCAGAACAGTATAAGGGTCGTTCGGAGTTCCAGGCACAAAACAATTCTACAGAACTGGGTATACTAAACAGTTGATCAACAAGGCAAATGTCCACTAAACCAGCTAAACGGCTCACGAATTGTTTGGAATGCGATGGCAAATGTGATCTCCCAGCAATATCTCGAGTCCAAAACCTCACCCATCTACATATATCATCATCTGCGGCAAGAACATAGCAACAGCAAAATCCTACCAGCAACTGCTGCAATGCACCCTCCTCACGACAGCCAACCATCGACGGTGTCAGACTATGATTCAGTTGATGTACTACTCCTCTTTGTTCTGTTTCATGTTTTTGGCGGTTTCATTCTTGTGTCTGAGTCCGAAGAAGATGGTGGATGTTGATCCAGTAGAAAAATTTGGCTTCCTGTTGCAGGATTTATGTATCGTGCCGTGCGTAGATACGGACGACATGGAAAAAATCCAGGTTTATGTACGACATGCTCTTTCCTTCCTTCATTCGGTGACGCACAGAGGTGGCAGAGTCTTGTTCCTGCAGTCGCTCACAACTTTTGGGAGCACCGAGATCCTGAATAAGATGCTGCACGAATTGGCTGAGGTGTTGGGAGCCCCCAATAGAGAAGGACGATGCGGAAAGGGATGATGGGAAAGTGACAAGACTGGACTTCGACTCGTTTAAAAAGAGTTGTAGCCGTACGGAATTCCAATTGGAATGGACCCATCTCATGATACAAGTTACCCTGGATTTCTTTCTATTCCTATTTCGCTGGGCAATTCTAGTTTTTGTTATGATGATCTCATGGATAGTAGTATTGAGTTCTATAAACAGATTGATAGTAGGTTTTAAGATAGCTTAGCCCTTGCTATGATTCAATTTGTATTGGAGAAGAGGGGCGCCAACCCTATGGGGAATGTAGCTATGTTGTACTTCTTCCTACTAGCTACGGTGCAGCACCTGTTCCTAGCTACGATGTTGCTCCTGTCCGCCCCTTGATTTATCACCGCTTTGGTCTTTTATTTGTCATTGATTTATAGACGGGAGGATAAGTACCCTGGCTCGACCCCATATATCGATTTAGCATTCCATTATCGGATCTCCGAAACGGGAAACCAGAAAAGTAATTGAAATCGTGTGCCAGCGGGACATACGAAATTCACACTTTTTGACTCTCAATCCATAGGTGGAGATACCAGGGGTGGGTTTTCATGGCCTATAGTCTCCCCTGCCGACGAAGCACGAACTACTTGTTGAAATCGCGGATCCAAATCTTGCATTTCTCCTTTACTCGTCAAAGGCCTCGTATTGTTATTCCCATGATTCATGTGGGCTATCTGCTCTTTATTGTAGGGTCCAACTCCCACCTATCCTTAAAAAATGATGTGAGTGGCTCATACTAATCAAATGTACAAGTAACTGACCCTTATCAAGCTTTCCACACATAGTGTTTTGATCTAAGATTGCAATTCTTCCATGTTTCCGCATTAGCATATTGTTCCATGGAGCTAGGGTCCAAAATAGGAATCAACAAGTGTTTCCACGACTCTACCGCCCGGCCAATCCTGTTCCACTGAATCCCCTCCCTTTTTCATGGCCACATATCTTTATGGCTAAGGAGTGGGAAATCTTTCTCCTGTTACACAAATCAAATGTTTCATTTCATCCGGGAAAAGCCACCTCTTTCTCCACAAACAATGTCTTTGTCATTTGATCCTGTTTTTATCCGTTAGATAGGAACAGCTTTGCTAAATACTAAGAACTCTTGGATAGAGTATTAGAATGAAAAGACCATTAATTATATAAGGAAGAACCCAGGGTTCTAGCCCATTCCCATTCCTAAATCAATAATTCGTAGTGCTTTTGCCTTTCTTGCGTACTCCATGTGAACCAGTTGCTAGCCATATGTTTAGGAGGCTATTTTCTCCTATTAAGTAAGATTCTTAAGCTTAATAAGCCCAAAGATCGAAAAGTACGGACCATTTTGAAATAAAACCGGACCATTTGTAAATCAAAATAGAAAAAGAAATCTAGCTACTCTCTTCTCTGTCTCCTTCAGAAAAACAAAGCTAAGGCAATTGGTGTTGAATAAACAAAACCACACCGAACCAGTCAGGAGTTTTCAGAGATTATGCCCAGCGTCACATGACACCACTTCATTGTATGCAACACGAGGAACCGATCAAGAAAGACGAAGCAGACATGCACAAGTTCAAGAGCGAGGTCAGACAAGCATGTATCAGAACAGCAACGTGATCAAGGCTGCAGCTGCTGCTGCGAGGAATAACGTCACAAGGGAAATCCGGCAGGAACTGAAGGCCACCGATCCCGACCGATCGCGCGGCACGGACGTCAAAATCTCCTCCATAGTCGACGGGGGCACTTCACTTGTCCTGGGGCGGCAGCAGCACGGACATGCACAACTGATTTCAATTAGTACACACGAAGTATGATCAACGATTCCGCAAAGATATTAATTCCAGTGTTCAAACGATCAAATGGATGAGATGATCAACGATTGCTCAGATTAAAAAACTAGAAGGTACAGTTACAACTTAACAGATCTGTGCACTCAGAGTTTGAGAAGACTATATATATAGCATCCGCATCACCAGGACACTCGATACTGTAATTAGTAGGCAGTTACAAGTTAATAGAACAGATGCTGCGAGTAGAAGAATTGAATCAATAATCAGTTTTATCATACAATCAAGTTTGAATCTATATTCCTATAGCCCTATAGCAGCATATAACAAGAAATGGAGAGAACACCGCAAGTGAAAATAAAAAAAATTCCGTTTTGTTGTGGGCAGATGAGCAGGGATCATATGGTGCGAAAGCCGAAATGGCCAAGAGTCTCTGAATGGCATTAGTGGCCGCGGATTCACCGAATTACTAGAGAAGCAGAAAAACGTTTACCTGGAGACATTTTAGGCGTGGGAGGTGAGTCAGGTGTGAAATGCATCTCAGGAAGCGACTTGAGCCCTGTTTCAAATGGGGGGAAACAAATAAATGAAAAAATAAAATTGGTACATTCAAAAGAACTGCTCAACTGATCAGTAATCATGACTAACCATAGCAAAAAAGGACAGTAATAATATCCCTAAGAGTAGCAACCAGAGCTCGCTAGTAATCCGCATCTACCACCAACCATCACCAATGTAGCTTCACAAGGACTCACAAGAACAAGGATAGGAGCGCATAAACTTATTTTGTAACTTGTTCGGTGATCAAGAACACGCGCATAGGGAGCACAAGAATCGATTGAAGCATATACTCGCCATCAAGAAGGGACAAGTTTCTCCCTCCGGTCCTACTCCCCAACCAACCCACCGAACTAACTCCATACGTTCATCATCATACATTGCGTACCGTGCATTTTTCCTCTTCCTTCCATACTGTGCATGAGGCCTTTGGCTACTCAATTTATTTTCTTTTGCTGCTTCTCTATTCTACATAGACCCGGCAATCTCCCTCCGACAAAAGCATACTTTTTGAGTACTCTAAAGAAATATAGCCCATTGGGCCGGCTTTAGGATTATGCTTACTCCTACTGTGGAGAAAACCAGAGGAGTCCGACTACCATTTCTTCATATGAAGTACGTACTTGTTCTTCACCGTGCAAGCTCTACAGGTTTCGGAATCCGAGGCCTTCAAGTTCAACCGTAGACGTAGAAGCAAACCGGTACTTAAGCATCGAGCGAATGAGAGACGAGTGAGACGCCTTTAGCTCCTAGAATGCCTTCTTCAACTTTGCTATACGCAATTCGTGCGCCAAATAGAACTGCTAGACTACGTCGAGTTGTGACCACTCATGCCTCTAAAGAGCGAGGCAAAGGGTAACACTAGGGCGGAGCTCCACCTTTTGTTCTTCCAGCTCGGACTCCTAAACTAGAAACTATATAAGAGGCACGAGATGATCAGGTGTGTGCACTAAAGCTCGACATGATGAAATCTTATGAGAATTTCACTGCTATAGCTGATACGGGATCTAATGACTTATTTCTTAAAATAGGGTTTTATGACTACCGAAAGTTTCTCTTTTCATGACACAGGGGGGGTCTCTGTGGCCCTAGTTTCTTTGGCCCATTTGAAATGAGCTACGAATAGGTCCTACTTCAGACAATCCTTCGTTGTCCCTTCAGAGGAGATGAGTGGGATGACGAATGAGTTCTTTAAACATCTCTATACTGCTGAAGGTACTGAAAGAATGGAGGATGTTCGTTCTGTCGACAGTTCCTCGGAAAGTATCTCAGGCAATGAATGAGCAATTGACTGTGCCCTTTACTAGTTCTGAAGTGTGAACTTTTTAAGATGTACCCTGAAAGGCCCCTGGCCCGGACGGCTATCCAGCCCACTTTTTTTCAGCGAAGGTGGGATTTCTATGGTGATGAGGTTAGTGACTTCAGTTACCTTCTCGGTTCTTTTCAATGGGGAGCGTCTTGAGGAATTCAAACCTTCTCAGGGACTACGCCAGGGAGATCCAATCTCTCCGTACTTATTCTTGTTAGCAGCAGTTTAGGTATTCGAAATAGCGAAATACATAAATTATCTATCTCAAGTACGTCTCGTACTTATCTTGAGCCATCAGTCGGATTGAATGCAGCGCCCTGCCGGCAGCTCCTGACCTCTGTTCCTATGGAGGAAAGAAGGTGTGGCTTTGGACCCCAAACTCTTCCATGACGCCCTTCTTCTTATAGCGTGGGTAAGTGATCAATACAGACAAAAATCACACCCATTGGATCCATCCTGATATGATTGGGTGATTTGCACGTTCCCTTAAGAACAAGCACACACACACTAAATCCTGAAAAGAAAGATAGATGCTCATCTTCACACTGATAGCAGCAGGCTCACTACGTACGTTGTCCAACCCACCTCGTAAGACATCTTTCCTCGGATAGCCAAGCGAAAGAGGAGGTCTCAAGCGTGCAAAAACACATGTATGAGCAGGAAAAGATGTGCAATCAAGCTCAGAGACTGCAGATAATGGATCTCTCAGGCACCGGTTTCCCTCAGTTCAGGAAGGGAAGCGAGCTTTCAAGGGTCCAAGGATAAAAAAGGTAATTAATATGTCTCCGGCCGAAGTGATAGATAAAGGCTTTACCCATTGGCAAGGAACGCTTGGAGGAGTGAAACAACGATTCCGCCTAGCGTAGGACATGTATATTTGATCCAATCTAGCAAGCGTAGCCAGCCCCACCCACGGGTGAAATTGTACAGCTCCCTATCTCATTGAAAGCCCCATTGCTTACGGAAGAGAAGAGTTGGATGCCGTGGTGGGAAAGCTCCCGTTTCAACTTTGCTTCTTGTAAGCTTCGGTATAAATAGCTCACTTGCGGGATCTAATCTCATTCTATGGGAACAGCTTTCATTTCTATCTTTTGGCTTAAAGTGGTGAACAAATCCTTTCTCTTCACTTTTTGTGCTCCGCATGGCTCCGGTCAAGATGTGACTCATCCTGTATATACATAATTAGGAGACCTCTCACGAACTTGTTAAAGAAAGGAGTACCATTTGTGTGGACAAGCCAAAGCAATCCTTTGATGTTCTCAAGCAAGCTTTAATTGAGGCCCCTGTGTTGGTTCTCCCTGATTTCAGTAAAAGATTTGTGCTAGAGACAGATGCCTGTGGGCATTGGAGCTGTGATAAGGGGTAGAAGTATTCGTGTGGGGTGGGTTTCGAAGGGAAGGTTGCACAATAGATCGGAGATCCTTTGAGGAAGACTGAAATGACTATACTTATAGAATGGTCCATATCGAACAGATACGATACTGGTTTACATAGAGAATATCGCCTAGCTCTAAAACGGCAGCACCTGAGTGCAACTTAGAGTAAGAAAGAACGACCTTCTGCTACCTTTTTACCGGGGCATTGTTTTAACAACTTTAGCTGATTGATCTACGAATGGAGGGATTCCAGCTTATTTTTGTTAACCAAGATGCAAACGACTAACAAACTGGATTCGAAGCCACCTGTCGTAATAGTACCTACGGGTTCTTTCTGTGGAGCCTTCAAATGCAATAGCTAGCTGCCCAATGGCCAATACCATAGGCAAATCTCCATTTTCCAACTTATACAACTCTTTGGGGTCCAAAGATACTCGCCATTGCAACTTAATAAATAGGACCGGTGGGATCGCCTTCAACAGATATATCGGTTTCACTACTTTCGTACCCTTTGTTTTGGTCATGTGGATGACCCGCAGACCATAGATAAGATGGATACCCACGTACTTCCTTCAATGAAGAGAGTTTTACCAAGGACCCTTAGACAGATAGGGAGGACAGACAAGCGGTATGCAACCTGCTGAATATTGTCACCAAATTGCTCACTGACAAATACTTGGGGCTCCCCTCCCTGGTAGGAGTGGATAGGAGCGACTGCTTCCAACACTTAATTGAGAGAGTTTGCACTCGGATTAATGGCTGCAAAGAGGAAGGGCTAATTGGCTCCGCCATGGAGACCGAAATACGAGCTTCTTTCATCACATCATTTTGCAACGGAGAAAAAAGAAGAACATAATAAACTTTCTAAATGACTCAAACGGCAACAGGATACCGCCTTTACAACGAGATCATCTACATAGCACTCGACAATCTTATGTATTATCTCATCGAAGATCTTAGTCATGGCGCGTTGATATGTAGCACCGGTGTTTTTGAGACCTTTGGGCATAACCTTGTAACAATATATGCCTATTGGAGTGTGAAAGGCTGTGCTTTATCAAGGCAAGCTTCTCTTTCTTTCGCCAATGAAGTTCATATAAGTGTATAGAAAGCCTTCTTTTCACAACCATGCACAAACCAAAGTGTTGCTGAAACGTGAAATCCATGCACCAACAAGTTCCAGTTCATAAGCAATGAAAAAGCAGAGTATATGGGAGGATAGTGGCTAAACTGTTCACTTGAGGAGAGTGGGAAGTGACTAGTCCGATAGGAGAAGAGCGGAAGTGCGATCTTTTGATGTAATCTACGTCGACTAAAATCCATGTCTCATGGCACGAGGGCCATTGCGAGTTGATGTTGTTGCTTTACCATCACAGTCTGTCCTCAAGAGAGGCATCCATTCCTGGCCAGACAAAGTTCCTATTAGTTCTCTTATAGGAAGCTAGTATACCTGAATGGCCTCCGGTAGCTGTCCCATGCAGTTCTTGCGCTATCCTGGCTCTTGCATTTCCAGCGGTCCCCACATAAAGCCTCCCTTTTTTCCTTAATACCCCTTCCTCCTCTTCCCAACCATCTTGTCCTCCTCTCGCTTCACTAATGCTCTTCTTAACTTCTTCAGCTAATTTTGATCCTTCGTAGCTTTGTTTCACCTCTCCTATCCAATCCGGCAACAACTTGCTCACAAGGGTGCAACCACTGAATTTGAAATGACACAATGATTTGAAAAACAATCAAAAGATATGTAAAGAACATAGACAGTAAAGGTAGAAGATCATTTCCGGGTAGATAGGAGAGCTATTAAAATCCACAAACATGAATCAGAGTTTCGACTGGGTTCTCCAGATTTAACCAAAAGAAGACTTTTCTACAAATAAGAGAATTTCTCATTTTTTTGTTTATACCGAGCCAAAACATAGAATTTCCATTGAAGAAGGAAGTAAGGATGCTAGCCAGAGAATCAAGAAATAAATACTTCCCATTCTGATTCTTTTTTTAGTTCCCAAGATAGAATTTCTTTGTTTTTGGCAAGAGCGGTGGGTGACAACGTGCAAGACTAGATAGGTTTGGCTTTGATCTGACCAATAGGAATAGGAGGAAGCGTTGGAGAGGTACCAAATGACTGAAGAGGGGAACCCATCTGACCACATGTAGAGCCAGCCCATAAGTAAATTCAAGAGAATTTCTTCATCTTCCAAAGTATGTGAGTGAGGTAAAAATTCCATGGATCGATCTCATCACTCACATCCAACAACTAGTGAAAGATGTAATGATGAAGCTATAGGAGAAGAAAAAGCATTGGTTTTGATTGGTAATCTTGAGTTGTCATCTTTTGAAAGAGAGTAACTTGCTGGATGGAGAGCAGCTAGGATAATAAAGTTCATCTTTACCCCATCTTTCATTCCAACTCTATTTTCTTGTGTGCGATCCTTCTTTCTGGTTTGGAATCTAAGAAGCTCAATGGGCTAGTTTCAAGTTCGATCAGACACGAAATCTGGTATAGCCACCAGCCTAGATAGAACGGGCGGGGGAAGAAAAACTAGGAGCGAGCCACATTCAAGAGGGTTGTCAAAGGCCCTCTCAATAGAGCTATTTTGTCATTGAATCGATGGAGGGAAGACTCCTTCGGTAGGTGCCCCCGACTCTTCCAGTTTCTGGGTGGGATCTTATGGCTTAATCTCTGATTGCGCAGGATTCATCTTTGTTTGGTAACCTCAGACCCTGAACCAGGAGTTGGAAGCGCCTTTGCCAGACTTTCCAATTGAACATGATGCGGGCGATGCAACTCGGCAAGGAGAAGACTGAACCCTGGTGTTACACTACAGCAGAAGCTTTGGCAGTTTACCATGGCTTGATGTTCTAGTTCTCATGCTAAAGCCGTTGATAGCTACTTCGCTTGACGAGATAAGTAGAAAGACTTTGTGGATTCATCCACAACTGATGGTGCTTTAGGTTGATCTGATCCCTAGAAGGAAGAGTTTTGGGCTTAAGGCATAATTGCTCTATTGCGGCTACCCTGGCTATGTCATCCGATGCTGTTCACAAAGCGGCTCTTACTATAGACCCGGCTATCTCCGAGTTGAAATCGAACCCAGCCCCGGGTTTCCGTCCATCAATCCAGAGCTCACGACAACCGCGATACTTAAATCGCTCAAATAGCCACCTTAGACGGACACAACCATTAGAAGAAGAAACTGAAACTCGATGGAGTACCCTAAACCAGAGATCCTCGACAAAGAAAGTCTCGATTCGAGGAACGAAATATCAAAAGAGGAACGAAAACCGCAGGGTATGAAATTTGGGTAGGGTTGGCAGGGAAAGTCCAACTGAAACTTTCTTTGATTACCTTTTTTCTCCAACTGGCTCAGAGATTGCATTTGCCCTTAACCGGTAACCTCCTTTGAATCCTTCGTTTAGACCCTCTCTATTGGTATTGGCATTGGCTCGAGAGCAAGGACCTTATTTGATCGCTTAGAACTTGATGGAGGGAAACTCACTCGCTCGAGATATGCTTAAGCTAGCTCAGGAAGAGTACTAATTTTATATGCCTTAAAGAGGGGATTCAAAGAGTAGCCTTTTACTAGGGATTAAGTGACTCGTTTCATATTGCTTACTATGGTTTGGACAGTGAGGAAGGTGAGTTGGAAGATATACCTAATGTCAAATGAGACTTTCTCCTCACCAAATTGAAGCGTGAGCTTAGCATCTTTCACATCGATGACAGCCCCTGCAGTAGCTAGAAAAGGTCTCCCCAAAAAAAATAGGGAAGCTCTTATCCTACATCTCCAAGACAACAAAATCAACTGGAAATGCGAAGTTACCAACTATCGCAGGGATATCACCCAAAATGTCTGCCGGATCCTGATCAGCAAGGTGGAGAGTGATGCTAGTCGGCCGTACATCACCCAATGGTAGTGGCTCGTAGATAGTGAAGGGAATCACAGTAGACCCAAGACCACATAAAGCATGGAAAGTTTGACTTCCTATCAAGCATGGAATACTGAAACTGGCAGGCTCATCTAAGTTGAGAGGTAGCTTATTTGAACGAGTGCACTACATTCCTTAGTAAGAGTAACCAGTTCTGGCTCGTTAATGTTTCGCTTCTTTGCGAGCTGGTCCTTAAAGAACTGTGTATACATCGGCACCTGTAAGACACCATCAAGGATGGGGGTGGTAATCTGCATATCTGTCATCATATCCAGAAACTTTGCAATATTCTTGTCTTCAGTTGACTTCACAAACCGTTCTGGAAATGGCAGCTTCGGGTTGACTGGTGAAGCAGATTGATGATGGATCATTAGGAGCAATAGCTGCTGGTGTAGAAGAACTAGGCTATGCAGCAGAAGTAGTGGACTGTTGAGGTCCCTGCGGAGAAGGTATTGGGCCGGCTAGGGTAGAAGGCAGGTGGTACATACAATGCTGGCATTGGGGAAGAGAATCGGTTGTAGTCTTACCACTCCGACTAGTAAAGGCTCCACGTGGGTGAACTTCAGGTTGAGGTGGAAGTCTCCCTTGTAGATGGTTGTGAGGCTACCATACGAGTGGTCAATGTTTGCATAGAAGAATCCTTACACCCAATATTGTCACTCCTTTTAGAATACCTGTCTACACCTACATCAGCAAGATGTAGTTTTATTAAGTCGGCTTCCATTCCTTATTCAGAAGGCGTTGGATACTTGATATACGCTATGCTATGTACTCGTCCCACCATTGTGCATGCTGTTTTAGGAAGCATATTTTGATCCTTATTCAGGGAAAGCTCATATCCATCAAAAACCAATCGAAGTCCAGCTTTATCCCGTGCATCCGTTGTTTGCCCCGATTGAAGATCCGACACGACACCCTCTCTTCCATCTTTGGCTTCCTAACCAGATCCGTTTACCCCTGCTTGAAAAAGTGTTTCCATTCATAGTTCGGGGTTTCCTAGTCCCAGGTTTATTTGTAACCGGCTCCCTATCCAGGTCTTCCTCCTCAACAGCTATCTTTGTTTGACGGTGTTCGTTGCCAATTCAATAGTAATATATGCTTGCTTTCTTCCTGTTCGCATATCCATATCGAAAACTCTTCTTTCGTAGGCACATTTACTTCAATTCAACTACTTCATTGATTCATCAATTTGAGGAAATTCAAAAATACCTTGATCGCCTTCGCAACTGCCTTCTTTTCTGTGCCTTCCTAGTTTGCCAACCCTATGTTTGATTGCGAGTTCCGGCGGGGTGAGTACCTGGACGGACAAGGGGTTCCTTTTCGATTTCCATTTTAGAGCTTCTCTCTAGTTCGAATATATAGAACTTCCTTCTTAGAAATGGAATACCTTCACCTTAGAAGGGTGTTCTTCCTACTAGTGAAACCAGATCTGCCTTTTTCGGCTAAGCCGATTCCAATGATCGGACGGACACTACTTGCTTAAACCTAGCACCATGTTGCCTTGCTTTTCCTCCAGCCGTACCTGCCTCGCCGCTCGTGATACCCAGGAAGGGCATCCCTCACTTCCCAGATCGTCTCGCACTTCTTTTGTCACTGGCACACACACTCTCGTGGGTCTATCACTGAGAAATCCCTTTTCGCCGGGCGGTGCGGTAAGTAAGACTAGTCGATGGACAACTGCTGACTGAATAGGGAGAAGATGCATTTTCCTAGGCTCTTTCTACATTGCTCATTGGGTATAGTCGTCAGTGATCCACAGATATGGCGCTTTTGGATTCCTAAAGGGATAGGATAGTTCTTTCTGGGCTTTAGAGGTCTCCCCTTTAACCTAGTACTCTTAGGAAGGCCGGGTTAACCTTCTACTAGAACTGTTCTATCTACAAAATTGGAAAGTAGGGTCAACTTGCCATAATATATAGCCCAACTTGATCCGTCTTAGAGTAGCCGCCTATGGAACTGCCCCCGAGTCAACAGTGCACCCGATCGCGAGCCTTATATGAGTTTCATAGTCAGCCTGCTCTTTCAAAAACGTGCCTTCTAAACTCGTTGTTCCGCTTGCAGATTGGAGTTTCCTACTGACTATCCGGGTTCTTGATACCGCCGGCCGGGAATAAGTACCTATCCCTTATGGGAATCGAACCCGTGTCTTCGACATGAAAAGACGATGTCCTAACCTCTGGACGAAAGGGACCAAAAAGTTATTTTTCATATACTTAAGAGAAGAGAAGTGGTTCCTTTTCTTTCTATACGAAATGCTTGATGCACTTATTGAATGGAAACTTGAATTGAGAGAAAAGGTGTGCTACGCTTCTTCATTCTCGTAACTCAATCAATATCAAGAACATAAAGAGTTTGTATAGAGATGGATTTCTCTTCAGTTCCAAGACTTTTTTTTTGAATGGCTCGTGTTGCGCTAGTGACACGAGGGTAAAATGCTCGAGTTGGCTTGCTGACTCGAGGAGGGAAAGGCTCCATTTGCTTTAGTGAATGGAGGAAGAAACAACCATAGTAACTATCTATGAAATTGATTGATGGATATGAGAGTGGTGCAAGACCGGGACAGAGGAACCATAGGAATGTTATGTCAGGTTCCTTGCTCACTTCTCAAGCCCAATATCATTCCTCCAACTCGGACTTTCATGCTAGAATTAAGAACCCCCCTAAACAATGACAGCGTACCGAGCGGGCCCTACGTCTATCGGGGAGCTCAAATCCTCACTAGAGTGAGGCACGTCTCGATCAATACATCTCGAATCTAAAGATAGAATGTTATTGTTATGCTGTCCCCACTCTGGAGTATGATTGACCATATCATCCAGCGAGTGGTCTTAAGCACTCAGTGCATCCATACTGAACTCGAATGTGCACGCTTCGGAAGAGAAAGTAATGCGAACTACTAAGTGTTATGCCGGCTTGGCCCGATCAAGACTTCTATCCCTCAGAAACTGTCTCGCGTCTTATCCGTGTGTGCGGTTGAGGAAATTGGACTTCGTATTCTTCCTGGGCCTGGCTCGGCTGGAATCTACAATCTACACCTCTCCAAACACAATATCTTGAGTACCCGGAGAAGTTCTCTTTGTCTTCGAGCTTTTATTCCTCAATCCACTTATTCGTTCCCTTCTTTCATATACCTCCCCACCAATAGATAGAGACAAATGGGAATAACCGAACCACGTCTACAAAATGCCAGTACCATGCAGCTGCTTCAAAGCCAACGTGATGCTTCTAGGTCAGATGACCAAGATATTGGCGAATACCACATACGATCAAGAAAAGAGTACCTATAATCACATGAAAACCATGAAAGCCAGTTGCTAAGAAAAAGGTAGAACCATAAATACTATCCGAAATAGTGGAGGGTGCTTGGTAATATTCCATTCCTTGAAAGCCAGTGGATACTAGAGCCAGTGAAACGGTTGCTACTAAAGCGTAAACTGCTCGTTTTTCCTTCCCCGCGACTATAGCATGATGAGCCCAAGTTACGGCAGCTCCGGATGAAGGGAGAATAGGGGTATAAAGAAGAGGGATTTCCCAAGGATATAAAACCCCAATCCCTTTTGGGGGCCAAATACCTCCGATCTCTACCGTAGGTGCCAAAGAAGAATGAGAAGAAGCCCAAAAAAAGCAAAAAGGAACATAACCTCCGAGACTATGAAGAGAATAGAACCATATCGAGGTCCTAATTGTACAGCTTTTGTATGATGCCCTTCCAACGTGGATTCACGTAGAACATCCCGCCATCATACGAACATGGTATAAAGGATAAATATTAGGCCCAAACTGAGAAGTGTTGCACCCCCTTGAAATGAGTGCATGTACATCACACCTCCTACGGTGGTTGCCAAAGCTCCGAGTGAACCCGAAATAGGCCATGGACTTGGATCTACCAAATGATAAGAATGCCTCTGAGATTCAATCATAAACCACTTTGCCCCGGTTGTATGTAACCCCCCCTTCACCCCCATCCCCTAAAGTGGTAAAGAGGGAGGCTCTTTTTTGTCTCATTAGGACAAACAAATAGGAAGGGATAGTTCTTTCATTGCATTGATAGAAGTGAGACTATCAAAAGATCTCTCTATTATTTAGAGAAAAGAGTTGGCGTGGGTTCTACCAACGAAACGAAGAAGTTTTTGATTGGTCTTTATCATTCGGAACCCTCTCCGTATTAGTAAGAAAAACACACCCAGACTCTGACTTCAATGGTGGGAACAACCTCAGCACTCCAGCGTGAACATGAACAATCATTCTATGCAAAATTTCATGTATGATAGTGGTTGATCCCTCGGGAGTGACATTCGTTACTTTGGATTGTGTTCACGCGGTGATCTTCTCTCTTTCCAAGAGTACTACCCTTTACGTAGTCTATGTCTGGGGAGACAGGTGCAGTAGAGAGGTCCCCCACTTTGATTCCTGTCCCGTTAGCATCTCCGATCCGAGAGTTGGGATGACTCCGTTGGTTTCGGTTGGGAGCCGGACGGTAATGGACCTACAGCCCTTGCCTGTGGACTAGCTACAGAGCTAACCTTTGTTCTATTGGTTTGGTGGTTGCTACCAAGACGATTTCTTTATGCCCATCAAAGAACCTCAAGATGCTAATCCACGAAAAATGATACGATAAATGCGAAAGAACTCAACTGCAGAACGAGGGCGACCCGTGAAAATACCTCGGTTTCTTACTCGTGCCATTGAACTCTTTCTTGGCAACTTGGACAACTTATAATGATGTTTGTCCCGCATATCAGATGGAAGATCGGGTTACAAAATTAGAAAGCTTTCATCTCAATTCATATTTAGCCGCGAACAATCTATGTTTGTGATGTCGTATATTTCGTCGCTTCTCCGGCATCTTACTTAGTTTCCCCCTCATCTTTTAGCAAAAAGCCGCTCCACAGTAGTAAAGTCTCATCTTTTGTATTGGCCGAAGTGACAATAGTCACATTGAACCCTCGAATATGCTTGAAGATCTCGAAATGATCTTCCAGTTCCGGGGAGAATTCGCAAAACTCCATTTCCATAAAGAATTTGATGGAGTTTTCCCGTATTTCGACCGGAGAATCCAACATAGACATTACTGTAAAGATTCTGACCAAAAAATGGTACATTCCATGCCCTCGGAGAACGCTTTGTCGTGCAAAGTCACTGACATATCCAGTGTCTTTTTCGGACCCCAAGAATGGATTGGATCGAAACGACTTTCCTGCTTGAAAATAGGGGCCCCTTTGTGTCTGTATGAATCTCTGACCGCACAAAATCTCCATAGCCAATTTTCCAAATTGGATTCTGAAATCAGAGGCAGCTTTTGGTACTAATCTTATTTCAAACAATCCAGGAACTTCCATAACATTGGCGTGATTCAGTTTGAGCAACAGATCCTGACGTAATACATCTTCGTAATGAAAATGGAGTGGAAACATCATTGCTTTTCCGCTTTTTTTGAGAATGAGCATTGTGAACTATCCGCTTCAAAAAGGATAGTTGATCGAACCGAAACCAACGTCAAGTACGAGTTATTAAGCGCCGAATCAAAAAAAGTGTACTTCCTTTACGCTTGATGTAGGATTTACCTATTAATATGAAGTTCACTCTTCTGCTGACTTGAGTCCCGAAGGGAAGCGACTGATTTCCAATTCTTCTTTGCTAGTGCTTGACTCCTGTGGAATTCCATTAACAAGCTTAAAAGAAAGCCTTTTATTTGGTTTTTGAGATACTAGTTATTTATAGGTTAAGTTCGATATTTCACTCCGTGGGCCGGCTAATTAATTCAAGTAATTCCTGGAGGGGAATCAATCGAAGAGATTGCCTGCCCATGCTACAATTCCTTACTCAAAAGGACTAGAGTGCTAAGCAGCCTTCCCGGCACCACCACTATAATGAATGGCTCAAACAAATAGGAGATGAGAATCTAATTGATCCTTTCTAGAATAGAATATAAAGAGAAGCTTGTTCTGCCCATCTATCTAGAGAATGAAAAGGAACTAATGCCACTGATAGGAAATCCATAGACCGTACGCCCACTTACCACTCTACCACTTTAATTCAATGAAGGACTTCACCGATACCGATACCAAACCTAGCTTGAGAGAGATCGATCACAGGCATGTGGTGAACGATACCGAGAGAAAGAGCACTGAAATGAACCATATCGAGCACAGGTCTCACTCTACAAGTCAAGTTCGATGAGCTCTTAGCGGACCTGTGCCTACTATCTACTAAGTGTGTGCTAGGGAAAGAAAGCAAGCTGAGCAGTTCTCACTCTGTCCGGTGACCAAGAAAGCTTAAAGAATACCGTAAAGTGATCACTGAAACCTCATACCGATTCGCCACGTGAAAGCGGGGTTAAGGTAAGGCAGGAAAGACTGGCGCCGAAAGATATATATGTTTTGAAGAGAGAGATCCGCAGGCAAAAATATTGAAGGAAGGACTGACTGAAGGAAAGACCGTAGCAAAAGCCGAAGAAGATGCGAATCAGGAAAAGGGAGACGAGTTCCAGTTGTTAGAAAGACCAGTGCCCGGAAAAGCAAGTCGGAAGGGGATCCGGATGTTCAGTGCTTAAAGAAAAAAGATAGGTGTTGCTCTGTTGTTTGCTTTGAGGTTTCCCCTAGTTGGGGAGACCGAGAAGAAAACCAGTAGGAAGGCGATCCAAAGTCTAGTGTGAAAAGAGATAGTTGCCCGCCTCTTGATGGAGAATTGAAAACATCCCAATGTATCTTTCACTAATTAAGTAGTAGTGAGGCGTCGGTACGTCAGCTGGAGAAGAATGCTTGCTTTTCGTATCACTAGTGTAGTGATTAACACGGTCTTCGCATATTGAACAACCTAAGAGTGGAAACACCTTAATCGCTTCTCCAAGATTATCTATATATATTTCTCGGTGGAAGCAGAAGGAAAGGCTTAAAGAAGGTGACAAGAAGAGAAACTTATTAGTTCGTCGTAGCCAACTTATCATTCCAATGAGAGGTCCAAGTACGATAGAAGTTATTGATACCGATTTAGGCGAGCAGCATAGCCTGGCAGAGCCAGAGGAAGAAGTCCGTCTTGTTAGCGAGTTAGCAAGTAGTTTCCTTTAGACGATTTCCGCGAGCATACTAGCTTTTCACGAACGCAGAGGAGAAAGAAAACCAACAACCAATAGGGTGAGGCAACTAACTACCAATCCTTTTATTGAATATCCGCGGCGTGGGTAAACATAAAGAAGGCACAGAAGAAATCAAGCCAAAGGCTTCTCACTTTCTAAAGTAGTAAAAAGTGGATCCCCGCTTCGAGGCGCTTGGCGTAGATCTTTGAAAATCGTCAATCAGGTGAGCCAGCTATTATTGAGGGAGGCCAGGTCTACATACGTAATATCAAGTTGCTCTAGTTGTGTGTCTTTCATACGGAAAGATGGGTGTTTTTATCCAAGAAAGGGAATAGAATAGGTAACAACCCTCCCCTCACATCAAGCCTGTACGCTAGCTACCAACATATACTATGGAGTCCATGGCTACCTCCGCGGATGGAAGACCGTAGTTGACGAATGAAGAAGCAGGTGGAGGATAACCAAGGTATGCAAAAAACCTTGCTCGCGTTCAGCGTGAATGAATAATTTAGTATGATAAAAAATATGTTCATGGTGTGCTCTAGGGGGGATGACCGAAGTCAAGGGTCTTAAGAAGGCTGTGGCCGAGGCCAAGAAAAAGGCAGCCGCACAGCAGGCTCTTCGTGAGAAGCGCGAAGCCAGGGCTATTGAAGTTGAGAGAGAGCTCCAAGAGGCTATGAAGAAATGCGAGACCTTGGAGCAGAGCTTAATGGAGAAAGAATCCGAACTCACCAAGGCTCATCAAGCCGCACGCGATGCCCAGGGGGAAACCCAAGGCGCCCTGTAGGAAATCCAGGAGGCGAGGAAGATCGCGGCGGGTAAGGCTTTTTCTATGTAAAGCAAGTATTTGAGGAGAAAATCACATTTCTAATTTGAGTTCGGATTCCTCCAGGGGTATTTGCGGAGCTGCCACGCAGCATATCTGATGTCGCCCAGTTCTACCGAGCCGAAGAAAGGAACACTGCGGAGAAGCTCTTTTGGTCGCAGTATCTGGCACCAAATTATCCGGTGGCTTTTGTCGATCAACTGAAACAACTGATCGAACTGCATAAGGCGGCCGAACTAGCCATGAAAGATTTAAATATCTGGCTATGGCCCATCGAGCCGATTCCAAGCAGCTACTTCGGGCTCATGAAGCGGCTTGTGAGTGCCTGCCCTCGACTTGATGTCATCAAGCGGTCGATCTGTATGGAGGGTGCACGAATGGCCTTCGCCCGCGCAAAGGTGCACTGGGGGAAGATGGATGCTAAAAAGCTGATGACCGAGGGACCGCCGGAGGGAAAGGAGCACCGCAAGCCTGAGTTATATTATGATAGTGTCATGAAAGGATCCTGCCTTGCGGCGGAGCAATGCACCAAGGATATTATATTTCCATGAATACAGTCATGTTGTCCTTTGTAATGTTTAAACAAGGTCGTTTCTATTATTGACTGCCTGTTATTTCAAAGTTTTTCCTCCTGCGCGGCCATTTTATATATTAATCCTGAGAGTTGGCCAGTCGTCGGCTTCTGCCCCCATGTAGGAAGTACATGGGTGTTCGGGATAAACCTGAGCACTCTTTATCCCAGTTTTGGGTCCTTGAAGGAGGTGTTCAGCACAACGAACCAGGCAATCGGACTATAAGGCTTTATCACTCTCACTTAGCCATAGGAGTTTGACAAAAGGAAGGTAGACGCAACCCCTGGTGTTCAGAAGACCGCACGAGGGACTCTATAAGCACCTGATCGGAAGAAAAGATGGTCCATCGCACGCTGCATTACTTATCACATAATGCGGAAGAAATCCTTAAAGATTTTACAACCTCTCGAACAGCTGACCAGCTCTCACCGTATCATGATAGTCAGTTTTTGGTTTCTCTACTAAGGCGCTCATCCGGAAGAACTGGGACACAATCGCAGTAGTTCTCCCTGTGCCGCCTTAGCCGATATAGCGGAACTTAAGGCAGCAAAACATGGGAGCCGGGCAAACCCAACTATTAACCCAAGACATGATTCGGAGCTGATGCATATAATGCTATAAGTTCGGGGCGTCGAACAATCATGAAGGTGTTCAGACTTTATTGTCGTATTATGGGTACAATGAAACCCCTGGCATATTAAGGCATATCGCGATGTATAGATGCCATTTGACAAAGAGTGTCAATAAGAAACAACAACATATAAGCGTCATATAAAGCCATATGTTGTAATTGAATAACACATCGATGCCTATGAGTACAGGTAATGTGATAAAAAGAAATATGACTTTGGAACCTGCTGAGATCATACGGGAGGAGGCTGTGTGCGGATCCGGAGTGTAGTCGGATGGTCATCGAGGGGAATATCTAAGGATTCCCTTATGCATTCGAGCTGGTTCCATGTCGCCAGTCCTGGACTACGCAAAAGTGAACCTGCAAAGGAAATGCAAGAAACATTTGTGTGCCACGAAGCGGTTGAGCCACGGTGTGTGGCCTATCCTAGCTTTGCCTCCGTTTACTGCCGGAGTGTTTTAGTTGAGCTCCGAACGAGCTAGGCTGTCCTGCCGCGAAGTAGTTCGGACTCCCTTGACGGTGTCCGGGAGCTTGGCCGTCGACTCGAGGTTCGATTGAAAGATGCCACTCGTTGCTTCTGCTGTTAAGGCGGCGGTATACTCTTCGACACAGATGGGGAGTTCGGCCTTGCCATTCACTATTATGACGCCGCGCAGACCAGGCATCTTGAGCTTACGGTAGACATAATGTGTCATCGTGTTGAATCGAGAAAACGCGGCTCGTTTAAGCAGTGCATGATAATTACTGCGAAAAGGGACGATGTCGAAGGTTAACTCTTTGGTACGGTAATTGTCCGGTGATCCGAAGACTACCTCCAGAGTGGTGGAGCCTGTATAGCGGGCCTCCACACCTGGTATAACACTTTTGAAGGTGGTTTTAGTGGGCTTGATTATTGAAAGATCAATACCCATCTTGCGCACTGTGTCCCGATATAGCAGGTTTAGACTGTTGCCTCCATCCATAAGGACTCGTGTGAGGTGGAACCCGTCAATTATTGGGTCGAGGACTAGTGCAGCTGAATTGCCCTGATTGGTATTAGCCGGACGATCCATACGGTCGAAGGTGATCGGCAATAGTTTATATTGTGGGGCGACTGGCTCCGTTAAGTCGACATCCCTAAGAGTGTGCATCCGTTCCAACTTGGGAATGTGGGTGGCGTTTATCATGTTCACCGTTTTGATTTGCGGGGGAAATTTCTTTTACCCTCCTATGTTCGGTGATCGGGGCTCCTCGTTGTCGTCATCGCTTTGAGACCCCTTCTCCTTGTTTTCGGTGCCTGACCTACCGGCTTGTTTGAAGACCCAGCATTCTCTGTTGGTATGATTGGATGGTGTTCTTGGGGTGCCATGAATTTGGCATGGACGGTCGAATATGCGGTCCAGACTGGACGGGCCCGAATTGTCCTTTTTGAATGGCTTTTTCAGATGACCGGACTTAGAGCCACTAGATCCGGCATTGATTGTCGTGTCACCATTTTTGTGACGCTTGTGTTCGTTGCGTCGGGGCTTGCAGTTGCTATCTCTGGCCTCTGATGTGCCAGGATTGCTTGCTGTTTTGTTGCTACGAGACAACCAGCTATCCTCGCCCGCACAAAAGCGGGTCATGAGTGTCGTGAGGGCTGCCATGCACTCCGGATTTTCTTGGCCGAGATGTCGGGCAAGATACTCGTCACGGATGTTATGCTTAAAGGCCGCTAGGGCTTCAGCATCCGGACATTCGACAATTTTAGGAACCGAGTCCAGAATCTCCTGGCTGACTCTCCGGGCTGTTGGGTTATGTGACTTAAATCACCAGCATTCGGTGGTCGCACATAAGTGCCCTGGAAGTTTTCCAGGAATGTGTCTACCAGGTTCTCCCAACTTCCAATGGAGTTTGCCGGCAAACTATTCAGCCAATGCCGAGTCGGTCCCTTGAGTTTATTTGGGAGGTACTTGATGGCGTGTAGATCATCCCCGCGGGCCATGTGAATGTGGAGAAAGAAATCTTCTATCCATACCGCAGGGTCTGTTGTGCCATCGTATGATTCAATGTTCACGGGTTTAAACCCTTCTAGAATTCATGATCCATTACTTCATCGGTGAAGCATAGGGGGTGTGCAGCGCCTCTATGCCGGGCTACATCACGACGCAGTTCAAACGAGTCTGGTCTGTTGTATTCGGCCTAGCCGGATTTGTTTTTAGAATATCCGACGTGGCGGTCATCGTCACGCGTTGGGGCGCGCCCCCGTGATCCTTAGATCGATCTTGACTGTCCTGCTTTGTTTTCCAATTTATCTCGCAGGTCATGCGTGTAGCCCCGGGCCTTAGTGTTTTTTCTTGTTTGGCTATGGGGTGCGGGCTGGACTTCGGGCTGATACACCGCTTTGTCTCGGCCATGAGGTGGCCGGTAAGCCGCATCCTGCGCTGGTAGTGTAGGCTTTAATGCCTCCTCCTCGAGTTGAGGTAGCAACCTGCGCTTTGGGTAACTTTTGGTTGGGCGCTCGAGTCTGTATTCCTCGGCTGCTAGGACCTCAGTCCATCTATCCGTTAGCAGATCTTGATCAGCTTGAAGCTGCTGCTGCTTTTTCTTCAGGCTTTTTGTAGTTGCTATAAGCTGGCGCTTAAAGCGCTCCTGCTCGACGAGATCCTCAGGCACGATGAATTCTTCGTCACCGAGGCTCACCTCGTCTTCGGAGAGGGGCATGTAATTGTCATCCTCCGAGTCTCCATCCCTTGCCTGTTTCTCAGGGCTAGCTTGCCCATCCTCCCGTTTGGCTTGCTCGAAGCTTGGCTGGGCGGGTTTGTTTTCGTCTTCGGCACCATCCGGAGTGCTATTGTCTCTTGTGCTGGTATCGCTATTTTTGCTATGGCAAGGCTTAGAGTGGTGCCATTGACGCCGATGCTTAGATTGCTTCCCAAGGGGATTATCCTCTATTGCCTCATCGCCATTGCTTCCTTTGGGTGTGTCCACCATATATATGTCATATGACGAGGTGGCCGTCCAGCGCCCTGTGGGCGGTGCTTCCTGTTCTTCTCCTGCACCGTCGTCCATACCATCGTTGTCTTCGGAGTCAAAATCAAGCATGTTGGTTAAGTCATCCACAGTGGCTATTAAGTGGGCGGTGGATGGGGAACGAATTTCTTCATCGTCCGCTTCCCACTCAAGCCGGACATAGTTCGTCCAAGAGTCTCCTGACAGGGAGAGAGATTTCAGTGAATTTAGTACGTCTCCCAAGGGCGAGTGCTGAAAGATATCCCCGAGGTAAACTCCATGATCGGTGCCCAAACAGATTCGATAGGCACGGATGCACGCGGTTAGGAGCCTATGGCCGAAGACGAGTCCGAGGGTCCGATGACACAGGCCTCATTGGAGCGAAGTCTGTGTTCGCCTCTATTGCCGCTGAGTGTGCGGCCTCCGTGGCGGGGTCCATCCACCCGCCCTCAGATGGCACGATCTGCTCTGGATTAAAGGCCAGGGCAGCCACAGGTGTGATCTACCGAACACCGTCTGATGGCAGATTTAAGTCATGCTCGTCGTGACTGCTCGGCACACCTGACATGGGCTCGAATCCGTTGAAGATCAAGTCTCCGCGGATGTCGGTGGTGTAGTTCAGGCTTCCAAACCTGACCTGATGACCAGGGGCGTAGCTATCGATCTGCTCCAGATGGCCAAGTGAGTTGGCCCACAGTGCGAAGCCACCGAATACGAAGATCTGTCCGAGGAGGAAAACCTCACCCCGGATTGCATCGTTGTAGACGATGGAAGGAGCCATCAAGCCGTACCGTGACGACACAGTGGAACTCTCAATGAAAGCACCAATGTCGGTGTCAAAGCCGGCGAGTCTCGGGAAGGGGGTCCCGAACTGTGTGTCTAAGGCTAATGGTAACAGGAGGCGGGGGACACAATGTTACCCAGGTTCGGGCCCTCTCTATGGAGGTAATACCCTACTTCCTGCTTGATTGATCTTGATGATATGAGTATTACAAGAGTTGATCTACCACGAGATCATAAAGGCTAAACCCTAGAAGCTAGCCTATGATTATGATTGTTGTTCTCCTACGGACTAAACCCTCCGATTTATATAGACACCGGAGGGGGATAGGGATACACAGAGTCGGTTACAGAGAAGGAGATCAACATATCTGAATTGCCAAGATTGCCTTCCATGCAAAGGAGAGTCCCACCTGGACACGGGACGAAGTTTTCAATCTTGTATCTCTACTACTATAATACAACAGTTTTTGAACTCCCGATTTACCACCATGTGTACAGTGTTCCCGCCAAACTTTGCCTCAAAATAGTGTGAGTCGTCGATTCTGCAGATCCAACGGACTAAGAAGGAGCGAATCCAAAGAAATGTGGCCGTCGGTATGAGTACCTCTGACGGCTCAGACTGTTTATGTTTCTGTCAGGCCCTTCTCAATTCTTCTGCACTGAACTCCTCCCTCACACCATCCGTTGCTCTGCACAGGCGAACGTCCTCCCCTGCTCCAAGCATGCACCAACAGCCGCTGGCTGACCTCGCCTTCCGCCTCTCTTCATTGCCGATGGCTTCGCACCGTCATGTCATACGTATTATTATATTCACTCATTTTACATGGTTAGTACTCCTACAAGCTAGAAGTATCCAGACAAGTGTGCATGCAAAGGCTATCAGCCTATAGTACTACTCCCTCCGTCACGGTTTAGAAGGCGCACTTTGAAATTCTCTGGGACTTAGGTGGTTATCTATTGGCTGTGAGATGGGCTAAAAAATAGCATTCACACTACGCATGCATATAGGAATAGTATATCGGAGTACTACTTAGCTACTAGAAATAAATGCAATGCGCCCTAAACCTTATCTATTATGGAAACGCACGCAAATTTAACTGTGCCTTCTAAACTGTGACGGAGGGAGTACACTAGAAATTTACTACTCACGCGAGTATTGTTAAATGCATGCACGGAAGCATTTCTTATTTTTATCAAAGTAAGTAATTATACTGTAGAAAATAGTAATACATGTGGTTGCTGGTCGTCGAGAGAAATAGTCAAATAACCAGCAGAAAATTTAGATTTACATTTTACTTTATTTTTTCCAACTGGATGCTAAGTTATTTAAAAAGTTGTGAGGTCAAGGACACATAAATTAAATGCAATTTATAAACTCTGAATTAATTTTGTGAAAAGGTGAAAATTTATTACGTCAAACTTTTTTTCTCTATATTAAGTTTGAATTAAAAAACCAAAAGATTTCATTGACATGTTAATAACATTTGTTGGCTTTCAAAAAGATATGATGTGTCTAATGATTCTTCATATAGAGATTGGTTGTGATACTATGATTTGATGTGAAGAGCAAAAAAAGGATGTTTACACGAGTTCCCACTAGAAAAGGCACATGTACTTTTTGAAAGTTACACAATAATTTTATGATAATATAATAGATTTAGTTTAATTTGAATGATTTAGTATTGATTATAGACGATAATATAACGTGCAAAGCACGTACAAATTACTAGTCTTCATAGTCCAACAGTCTGGCACAAGCATATAGTCCCGCTGTCCCAGGACCCCCTAATCCAGGACTCCCTCAGCCGTTGGAAGGGACTCGCTGTTCATCGCCGACGGATCCAACGACACCTTCAAAGAGGAGGAGAGCTTGATGTTGGATTGGGCCGGACTGCAGATGCATGGTCTAACACATTAGAAAATGATAAAGCAAAAAAAACCGAAATATTACCGCGTCTGGATACTTACGGTTCGGCCAGGGGCTTGACCCTGGCCCCCCACTCCTCGCTGCTGTTGGTGGCCTCGGCCTCCCCGTGTGTGGAGGCCTTCCTCTTCTTTTTTCCCCCAATGAGGGGTGAACGGTCCTCCTCCTCCTCGTCGTCTTCGGTGAAGGAGGGCGTCTCAACGTCTTTGGATGTGACGTTCAATACACCCTTGCGGCGGAGACCCCCTCTGGTCCCGTTGGTCGCCTTCTTGGCTTTCTTCTTCGGCACCTCATAAGGCGTCGGAAAGAGCATCTTTGTCAGAAGAGGCATTTCTGGATCTTCGGGCAACGGAGCCGGACATTTGATCTGCTCCGCTATCATTAACCAGACCTGAAAGATTGGCGTGGAGGCTTAGGTTCCTCCCGCAGATATTACGGCAAAAGATATACCTTGCTAACCAAAAAACTTACCGAATTAGCCCGGCGTTTTACCTGAGCCGGCGATCTTCGGACATGGGCGGTGGTACCTCGCCGGCCTTAAAAAGCACCTTACAGATGTCTTCGTGTGTTGTATCGAAGAGCTCCAGCAGCGGCTGGTGCTTGGCCGGGTCGAACTCCCACAGGTTACAAGTTCGGATCTGGCACGGAAGGATCCGGCGGAAGAGCATGACCTGGACCACATTGACAAGCTTGATTTTCTTGTCAATCATGTTCTGGACACAGGTCCGGAGCCCGGTCACTTCTTCTGCTGAGCCCAAGGCTAAACCCTTCTCTTGCCAGGAGGTGAGCCGCATGGGGACTCCGAATCGGAATTCGGGGGTCGCCTCCCAGTTGGCGCCACGTGGCTCAATGATGTAGAACCACCCCGCTTGCCACCCCTTTAGGGTCTCCACAAAGGAGCCCTCGGGCCAGGTGACATTGGGCATCTTGCCCACCATAGCGCCTCCGCACTCCACTTGTTCGCTGCTCACCATCGTGGCCTTCACATTGAAGGTCTTCACCCATAGGCCAAAGTGAGGTGGGATCTGGAGGAAGGCCTCACACATGACAATAAATGTTGAAATGTTGAGGATGGAGTTGGGGGCCAAGTCGTGGAAGTACAACCCATAGTAGACCATCAGTACATGGATGAACGGGTGGAGGGGGAACCCCAGCCGCGGATGAAGTGGGTGAGAAATACCACCCTTTCTTGGGGCTCCAGGGTTGGAATGATCTGACCCTTGGCCAGAAGCCGATGACCGATGTCTTTGGACAAGTATCCGACCTCCCGGAGCTTCTTGATGTCCTCCTTTTTGATGGAGGAGGCCATCCACTTGCCTCCAGCTCCGGATCCGAACATGATGGGAGTGCTTTTAGGGTGGAAGAGATGGGTGTTTGGGCATTGGAGCTCGAGGATGAATGAGCGGAGGAAGAAGAGGGCATGGGTGAAAGGTGGGAATCCTTATCCCTTTATAAAGGCAGTAAAAAAATCTTGCGCCTCCCCGTTTGCCCTAAAAACTCGCTTATTTCCAAAGCGATGTGATCATGGCATGGTTGGGTTACCCATGCCCGCATTGATGAGAATCCCGTGATAAGGGGACACGATCTCTGCTTCGACAAGATGTGCCAATGAAACCGCACCTCGAAATACGGGGGGGGCGGGATAAAAACGGTTTGAAAAAAGACCGGGCCGTGGCGTGATGTCACGCTATGAGTTGTCAGCAGATTGGACTCGTGGGATATTATACTCTCTACCATAGTATGTGGAGTTTGTTTTGCAGAGCCATACACGATTCTTATGTTCAGGATCTACTGTGGAGTATTCGGAGAAGGAACCCGCCTTGCAATGCCGAAGATAATCTGCGCTCCGGACTCATCGTCATTGAAGCCTGGTTCAGGGGCTACTGAGGGAGTTCTGGATTAAGGGGTCCTTGGACAGCTGGACTATATACTTTGGCCGGACTGTTGGACTATGGAGATACAAGATTGAAGACTTCGTCCCGTGTCCGGATGGGACTCTCCTTTGCGTGGAAGGCAAGCCTGGCGATTCGGATATGAAGATTCCTTTCCCCGTAACCGACTCTGTGTAACCCTAGCCCCCTCCGGTGTCTATATAAACCGGAGGGCTTAGTCTATAGGACAACAACAATCATAACCATAGGCTAGCTTCTAGGGTTTAGCGTCTACGATCTCATGGTAGATCTACTCTTGTAATACTCATATCATCAAGGTCAATCAAGCAGGAAGTAGGGTATTACCTCCATCGAGAGGGCCAGAACCTCGGTAAACATTGTGTCCCCCGCCTCCTGTTACCATTAGCCTTAGACGCATAGTTTGGGACCCCCTTTCACGCATGACCTGCGAGACGAATTGGAAAACAAAGCAGGACAGTCAAGATTGATCTACGGATCACGGGGGCGCGCCCAACGCGTGACGATGACCGCCACGCCGGATATACTAAATACAAATCCGGCCGGGCCGAATACAACAGACTAGACTCATTTGAACTACGTCATGATATAGCCCGGCATAGAGGCGCCGCACACCCCCTATGCTTCACTGACGAAGTAATGGAGCACGAATTCCCAGAAGGGTTTAAGCCCGTGAATATCGAGCCCTACGATGGGACTACAGACCCCGCGGTACGGATAGAAGATTTCCTTCTCCACATTCACATGGCCCGCGGCGATGATCTACATGCCATCAAGTACCTCCCACTAAAACTCAAGGGACCGGCTCGGCATTGGCTGAATAGTTTGCCGGCAAACTCCATTGGAAGTTGGGAGAACCTGGAAGATGCATTCTTGGATAACTTCCAGGGCACCTATGTGCGACCACCGGATGCTGATGATTTAAGTCACATAACCCAATAGCTCGGAGAGTCAGCCAGGAAATTCTAGACTCGGTTCCTAACTAAAAAGAACCAAATTGTCGACTGTTCAGATGCCGAAGCCCTAGTGGCCTTTAAGCATAACATCCGTGACGAGTGGCTTGCCCAACACCTCGGCCAAGAGAAGCCAAAGTCCATGGCAGCCCTCACGACACTCATGACCCGCTTTTGTGTGGGCGAGGATAGCTGGTTGGCTCGTAGCAACAGCACAGCAAGAAATCCTAGCACCTCAGACGCCAGAAATAGCAACGGCAAGCCCCGACGCAACAAACACAAGCATCGCAATAATGGCGATAACGCCGAAGACACGGCCATCAATGCCGGATTTAGTGGCTCTAAGTCCGGTCAACGGAAAAAACCATTCAAAAGGAACAATCCGGGCCCGTCCAGTCTGGACCGCATACTCGACCGTCCTTGCCAAATTCATGGCACCCCAGGAACACCCGCCAATCATACCAACAGAGAATGCTGGGTCTTCAAACAAGCCGGCGGGTAAGGTGCCAAATACAAGGAGAAGGGGTCACAAAGCGATCACAACGACGAGGAGCCCTGGCCACCAAACCCAGGAGGACAGAAGAAATTTCCTCCACAAATCAAAATGGTGAACATGATAAATGCCACGCATATTCCCAACCAGGAGCAGATGTGCACTCTTAGGGATGACGATGCAATGGAGCTAGTCGCCCCAAAATATAACCTATGGTCGTCCAGCCCGATCACCTTTGATCGTACGGATCGTCCGGCCAACACCAGTCAGGGCAATTCGGCTGCACTAGTCCTTGACCCAATAATTGACGGATTCCACCTCACACGAGTCCTTATGGACGGAGGCAGCAGTCTGAACCTGCTGTATCACGACACAGTGCGTAAGATGGGTATCGATCCTTCAATGATCAAACCCACTAAAACCACCTTTAAAGGTGTTATACCAGGTGTGGAGGCCCGTTGTACAGGCTCCATCACTCTGGAGGTAGTCTTTAGACCACCGGATAACTACCGCAATGAAGAGTTAATCTTTGACATCATCCCTTTTCGCAGCAGCTATCATGCCTTGCTCGGACGAACCGCGTTTGCTCGATTCAACGTGGTGCCACATTATGCCTACCTGAAGCTCAAGATGCCCAGTCCGCGTGGCGTCATAACAGTTAATGGCAGGGCCGGACGCTCCCTCCATGTCGAAGAATACACCGTCGTCTTAACAGTAGAAGCACAGAGTGGCGTCTTTCAATCGAACCTTGAGTCGACAGCCAAGATTCCGGACACCATCAAAGGAGTCTGAACTACTTCACGGCAGGATAGCCCGGCTCGTCAGGAGCTCAATTAAATAATCCGGAAGTAAACGGAGGCAAAGCTACAATAGGCCACATAATGCGGCTTAACCGCTCCGTGGCACACAAACGTCTTTTGCATTTTCTTTGCAGGTCCACTTTTTTATAGGCCAGGACTGGTGACATGGCGACCAAACCCATGAACGGACGAATATACCAAGGAGGGAACCAGCTTTAGCGCCTAAGGGAATCCTTAGATATGCCCCTCGATGACCATCTGATTACAATCCGGATCCGCACACAGCCTCCCCCGCCTGATCTCAACAGGTTCTGAAGTCATTTTTCCTTTTATCACATTACTTGTACTCATACGCATCGACATATTATTCAATTGCAACATGTGGCTTTATATGACGCTTATTTGTTGTTGTTTCTTATTGACACTCTTTGTCAAATGGCATCCGTACACTATGATATGCCTTAATATGCCAGGGGGCTTGTTGTACCCATAATACGGCAATAAAGTCCGAACACCTTTATGGTCGTTCGGCACCCCGAACTTATGGCATTATATGCATCGGCTCCGAATCATGTCTTGGGTCAATAGTTGGGTTGCCCGGCTCCTGTGCTTGCTACCCTACGTTCCGCTATATCGGCTAGGGTAGTAAAGGGAGAACTACTGCGATTGCGTCCCGGTTCTTCCAGATGAGCGCCTCAGTAGAGAAAGCCAAAAACTGACTATCATGATACGGCGAGAGCTAGTCTGCTGTTCGAGAGGTTACAAAATCTTTAAGGATATCTTCCGCATTATGCGATAACTAATGCAGCATGCGATGGATCAGCTTTTCTTTCGATCAGGTGCTTATAGAGCCCCTAGTGCGGTCTTCCGAACACCAGGGGTTGCGCCTACCTTTCTTTTGTCAAACTCCTATGGCTAAGTGACAGTGATAAAGCCTTATAGTCCGATTGCCTAGTTCGTTGCACTGAACACCTCCTTCAAGGACCCAAAACTAGGGTAAAGAGTGCTCAGGTTTATCCCGAACACCCTCTACTTCCTACGTGGGGGCAGAAGTCGACGACTGGCCAACTCTCAGGATTAATATATAAAACGGCCGCACAGGAGGTAAAACTTTCAAATAATAGGCACTAAATAATAGAAACGACCTTGTTTAAACATTACATAGGACAACATGAATGTATTCATGGGAATATAATGTCCTTGCGCAATTGCTCCGCCACAAGGCGGGATCCTTTCAGGACACTATCATAATATAACTCGGGCTTGCGGTGTGCCTTACCCTCCGGCGGTCCTTCGGTCATCAGCTTTTCAGCATCCATCTTCGCCCAGTGCACCTTCGCGCGGGCGAAGGCCATTCGCGCACCCTCCATACAGACCGACCGCTTGATGACTTCAAGTCGAGGGCAGGCACTCACAAGCCTCTTCATGAGCCCGAAGTAGCTGCTGTGAATCGGCTCGGCAGGCCATAGCCGGATAATTAAATCCTTCATGGCTAGTTCGGCCGCCTTATGCAGTTCGATCAACTGCTTCAGTTGATTGGCGAAGGGCACTGGATACTCTGGCGCCAGATACTGCGACCAGAAGCACTTCTCCGTAGTGCTCCTTTCTTTGGCTCGGTAGAATTGTGCAGCATCAGATATGTTGCGTGGTAGCTCCGCAAATACCCCTGGAGAAATCTGAATTCAAATTAGTAAACATGATTTTTCTCCCTTCAAATATCCGCTATGCATAAAAAAAGCCTTACCCGCCGCGATCTTCCTCGCCTCCTGGATTCCCTGCAGGGCGCCTTGGGCTTCCCCCCGGGCATCGCGTGCGGCTTGACGAGCCTTGTTGAGTTCGGATTTTTTTTCTCCATCAAACTCTGCTCCAAGGTCTCGCATTTCTTCACGGCCTCTTGAAGCTCTTGCTCAGCTTCAATAACCTTGGCCTCGTGCTTCTCACAAAGAGCCTGCTCTGCGGCTGCCTTCTTCTCAACCTTGGCCACAGCCTTCTTAAGAGCCTCGACTTCGGTCATCGCACCTAGAGCACATCATGAAAATATTTTCATCATGCTCAATTATTCATTCGCGCTGAACGCGAACAAGGTTTACTGCATACCTTGGTTATTCTCCAACTGCTTTTTCAATTGGCCAAGTTCTTCTTCGGCCCGCTCTAGACTCTGCTTCAGTCCGAAGACTTTCACAGTATGAGAGGCGGCAGTCGCTACACACGCCTGCTTATAAAAAAAGCGAAGTGACATAAGGTGAGTCTCTTGCGAACATGTATTTGATCCTTTGTCCGATTCTTTCTTTCGAACACCGAATAATGTATTAGGGGCTACTACCTATACTATAACACTCTTTGAAACCTCACAACATACCTCAAAGCCCGTTATAGGGCTGATGCAAGCTTCATTCAGCCCGCTCTCAGCGGACTGAATCTTCTCAATCACCGCACCCATAAGAGCACGGTGTTCTTCAATGATGGAGGCGCTCTTCAGCGCCGCTGATAAGGTATCCGGCACCTCTGGCTGGGCAGAGGTTGCCGGTAGAACAGGCGCACCCCCTCTTGTCGAGGGAGGTTGCCTTCCTGATTTCGGAGACGTATCAGTCTCTGGAATTGTGTCCGGCTGGGGGCCGAATTCGAGATAGCCCCCGCCGTCGGTAGCCATGGGAGCCTTTTCTCCCGTGTGTACGGCCACCAAAGTGTGACCCCCTAGTGCTGCCTTGACGGTCTCTTCACCCCCTCCTTGGCATGGGTCCCTCTGGGACGATGCCTTGGTGTCATTCACGTGTTTTGGGAAGGGGGCCTTCGGGGGTGTCCCGCTTTCCATAGCATCCGAGCCCAGTAAATTCTCCGATGAGGATTGTTCGGTACGGGACCTCGCCGAACTGCGAAAAAAGTGTGGCTCAATGATTAAACGTCATACAATAGTGAGTCTGGATGCGTAACGTGTCCAGATTTTATATACTCACGATTTCACCAGGGGCTGGGCCCTGGCATCCCACTCCGGGCTGCTGTTGGTAGCAGTGGCGGATTCCTCTAGAAGGGGAGTTTTTCCCTTCTTAGGTGACTCGGCCTCCAAGTGTGTGGAGACCGTCCTTTTCTTTCATCCCCTCACTGGGGGGGTGGTTTTCCTCCTCCTCCTCGTCCTCCTTGGAAGAGCGGGCCTCGGAGTCTTCGGATACTGTTTTTGAAGTGCCTCGGCAACGACGGCCGCCCCTGGTCTCTTTAACCTCTTTCTCGGTTTTCTTCTTTCGCGCCTTGTAAGGCGCGGGGACTAGCATCTTCGTTAGAAGTGGGCCGGCTAGTTCTTCTGGCAGCGGGGCCGGGTAGTCGATTTGCCCTGCCTTCTTCGTCCAGCCCTAGGAGAGTTGTGGAAAAATACATTGTGTGTTTCCCTTGGATTGTACAGATAAAGCATGTGACTTGCCAACATACGGAAACTTACTGAACTTGCAGGGCGGGATAGTTGATACCCACGGTCCTCGGCTGAGTCTAGCCACGATTTGCCGGACTTAAAAAGCACTTTCCAGGTGTCTTCGTGCGATGAGTCGAAGAACCCTAGTGGGGTCTAGTGCTTGGCCGGGTCGTACTCCCATAAATTGCAAGCCCTGTGTTGATAAGGGAGAATCCGGTGAACTAACATCACCTGGACTACATTGACGAGTTTGATATTCTTGTCTACCATACCCTTGACGCGCATTTGGAGCACCGACAACTCGTCGGGCGAAGACCAGTTCAGGCCCTTCTTGGGCAGGACGTAAGCCGAAGTGGAGCTCCGGATCGGAATTTGGGAGTTGAGGCCCATTTTGTGCCCCATGGCTCAGTGACATAGAACCACTGTTGTTGCCACCCTTTGACGGAATCATTGAAGGTACCTGATGGCCATGTGACGTTGGGCATCTTGCTCACCATGGCTCCTCCGCACTCAGCGTGCTCGCCGCTCACTACCTTGAGCTTCACATTGAAAATCTTCAGCCATAAGCCGAAGTGTAGCCAGATGCGGAGAAAGGCCTCGCACACGACGATGAATGTTAAGATGTTGAGGAAGGAATTGGGGGATAGATCATGAAAATCGATCTCGTAGTAATACATAATGCCGCAAACGAATGGGTGGAGGGGAAACCCTAGCCCGTGGACAAAGTGAGGGAGGAATACAACCCTCTCGTGGGGTTCCGGGGTAGGGACGATTTGTCCTGCCGTTGGAAGACGGTGGCTGATTTTCTTGGCCAGATACCTGGCCTCCTGAAGTTTCTTGATATCCTTCTCCTGGATGGTAGAGGTCATCCACTTGCCTCCTGCTCCTGATCTGGACATTTTCGGAGGGCCTTGGTGGGCGGAGAAGGCACACACTTGGGCGTTGGAGCTCGAGCGAGAGGGACTGGATGAGCAGAGGAAGAAGAAGGCGTGGGTGAAAAGGGGAGTCCTTATCTCCTTATAAAGGCAGCAGGAATCCTGCGCCTCCGCACTTGCCCAGGAAACTCGCTTATCCCCCAAGCGCCATGATTAAAGGTGCGGTTGGGTTACCCACACCCGTATTAATGAGAATACCGTGATAAGGGGACACGATCTGTGCTTCGATAAGACGTGCCAATAAAACCGCCTCGCAAGATGTGCAGTAGCAGATTGAGAAAAACGGTTCGTATAATGACCGGGCCGCGGCGTGATGTCACGCTATGGAAAATTGTCAGCAGATTAGACTTGTGGAATGTTGTGCTCTCTACGGTGGTATGTGGAATTTCTTTTGCAGAGCCGGATACGATCCTTGTGTTCAAGATCTTCTATGGAGTATTTGCAGAAGGAACCCGCCTTGCAATGCCGAAGACAATCTGCGCGCCGGACTCATCATCATTGAAGCCTGGTTCAGGGGCTACTGAGGGAGTCCTGGATTAGGGGGTCCTCGGACAGCCGGACTATGTACTTGTGTCGGACTGTTGGACTATGAAGATACAAGATTGAAGACTTCGTCCCGTGTCCGGGTGGGACTCTCCTTTGCGTGGAAGGCAAGCTTGGCAATTCGGATATGTAGATTTCCTTCTCTGTAGCCGACTCTGCGTAACCCTAGCCCCCTCCGGTGTCTATATAAACCGGAGGGTTTAGTCCATAGGACAACAACAATCATAATCATAGGCTAGCTTCTAGGGTTTAGCCTTTATGATCTCGTGGTAGATCAACTCTTGTAATACTCATATCATCAAGATCAATCAAGCAGGAAGTAGGGTATTACCTCCATCAAGAGGGCCCAAACCTGGGTAAACATTGTGTCCCCTGCCTCCTGTTACCATGCACAGTTCGGGACCCCCTACCCGAGATCCGCCGGTTTTGACACCGATAGTCGTCCAACGCCCTGTGATGGGTGGGACTTGGCACAGTTCGACGTATGCATCATCGTCCATACGGTCGATGTCTTTGGACGTGTAGTCCAGCATGTCGGTTAAATCCTCGATAGTGGCTATTAAGTGGGTGGTGGGTGGGGCATAATATTCCCTGCTCTGAGCCCCCAGCCCGACATGGGTACAATTCGGAGGCAAAGCCCTGGTTATGGCGAGAGACTGCATTAATCCCAACGCTTCATCCAGGAGCGAAGGTTGGACCGGAAACTGTGGGTCTGTCGGACTGAGTTTGGTATGGGATACCTGATCGGACTCAATGAGCGCAGACCTCGATAGTTCAGAGTTGTTGTCTAGAGGCAAGTCCAAGATTGCATCTGGGTCTTCGGTCGAGAGCTTCATGAGGGGAAGGAGTCCGGCAGAGCTCACACTCCCATCTTCGAATGATACGACCCGCTCTGGATCTAAGGCCGAGGAAGGTGTGAGTGTTGACCCCTAAACGAGATCTAGCAGGGGATTCGAAGAGCCTTCTTGACGGGGGCACAAAGCAGTAGCCGAGGCCGCGAACCCCTGGAAGATTAGATCTCCTCGGATGTCAGCGATGTAGTCAGGTTTCCAAACCTGATCTGGTGGCCGGGGGCATAACATTCGACCTGCTCGAGGCGGCCGATCGAGTTGGCACGAAGCACGAAGCCACCAAACACAAAGACCTATCCAGGAGAAAGGTTTCCCTGGACGCAACATCATTGTTGACGAAGAGGCGAGCCATCAATCCTTCGGTCGATGATACAGCGGAGGTCTCAATGAAAGCACCAATGTCGGTGTCAAAACCGGTAGATCTTGGGTAGCGGGTGAGGGAGTCCTGGATTAAGGGGTCCTCGGACAGGCGGACTATATACTTTGGCTGGATTGTTGGACTATGGAGATACAAGATTGAATACTTCGTCCCATGTCTGGATGGGACTCTCCTTTGCATGGAAGGCAAGCTTGGCAATTCAGATATGTAGATCTCCTTCTCTGTAACCGACTCTGTGTAACCCTAGCCCCCTTCGTTGTCTATATAAACCGGAAGGTTTAGTCCGTCGGACAACAACAATCATAATCATAGGCTAGCTTCTAGGGTTATGATTGTTGTTATCCTACGGACTAAACTCTTGTAACCTCCATCGAGAGGGCCCGAACCTGGGTAAAACATCGTGTCCCCTGCCTCCTGTTACCATTAGCCTTAGACGCACAGTTCGGGACCCCCTACCCGAGATCCGCCGGTTTTGACACCGACATTGGTGCTTTCATTGAGAGTTCCACTGTGTCGTCGCGATAAGGCTTGATGGCTCCTTTAATCATCTTCAACGATGCGGTCCAAGAGGAGGTTTTCCTTCCCAGACAGATCTTCGTATTCGGCGACTTCGTACTGCGGGCCAATTTGCTTGGCCACCTGGAGCAGATCGATAGCTATGCCCCTGGCCATCAGGTCAGGTTTGGAAGCTTGAACTACACTGCCAACATCCGCGGAAACTTGATATTCGATGGATTCGAGCCCATGTCAGGTACGTCGAACAGTCATGACGAGCATGACTTAGATCTTCCATCAGACAATGTTTGGAAGATCGCACCTGCGGTGGCCCCGGGAATCAATCCGGAGCAGATCGCGCCTTCCGGGGACGGGTGGATGGACCCCGCCACGGAGACTGTGCACTCATCGGTGTTGGAGCCGAACACTGATCCCACCTCCTGTAAGGATGGCGTCATCGGATCCTCGAACTCGTCTCCGGCTACCAGATCCGAACCACGTACTCCCATGCCTACGAATCTGATTGGGCACCGGTCATGGAGTTCACCTCCATGGATATTTTTCAGCACTCGCCCTTGGGTGACGTGCTAAATTCGTTAAAGTCTCTTTCCTTGTCAGAAGACTCTTGGACGAACTATGTCCGGCTCGAGTGGGACGCAGACAACGACAAAATTCGTTCCCCAGCCACCACCCACTTTATAACCACTGCCGATGACCTAACCGACACGCTCTATTTCGACTCTGAAGACGTCGACGGTATTTATGATGATGCAGGAGAAGAACAGGAACCACCGCCCACTAGGCGTTGGACTGCCACCTCATCATATGATATATATATGGTGGACACACCAAAAGAAGGCAATGGTGATAATGCAACAAAGGATAATCCCCTCGATAAGCCACCAAAGCAGCGCCATAGGCACCGCTCTAAATCTCGCCATAGTAAAAACAGCGACAACAGCGCAAGAAAGAATAATACCCCGGTCGACTCCAAAGGAATCGACGACCCCATGGACCTAACGATGGAGCAGGAAAAGCCAAGGTACAAACATAGTTCAGAGTCGACGTCAGATGACGCCGTTCCCGAGGTAAAATTCACCAACCTATCTCCGGAGAGGAGAATAGTCCGGACGATGATGCACTCATCATCCTAGAAAAACTCTTGGAACAAGAGAACCTCTACAGAAGGCTTATTGCCACCGTGAGGAGCCTAAAGAAACAGAAGCAAAGACTTAAGGCCGCGCAAGATACGCTCAACCGCAGGTGGAACAAAGTGCTCGACACAGAAGAAAAAAACGGCGGTGATCATCACACAAGGAGCTACCCAAAGCGCAAGCTGCTGCCCGAATTGGACGATGAGGCCATAGAGCCCATTCAACCGAAAACGACCGATCACTCGGACCGACCACCCCGTGGCCGTGACAAGACGGCTAAGGATGCTGCACACAAGCTAGCACACGATTTACGTGAGCTCCTGGACAAAAAGTCTGGTATGTCCAGGTCCATCTATGGATCTAGGAAGCGCGCTTCGGCACAGGATCAGAGCTACCAAAACGATCACATTGATCGAATACCAACTAGGAATCAGCATCGAAGACAACAACCGTCAACAGCATGCCACGACACGTCCAAATACAGGGGTGCCGTGCACCCCCTCTGCTTCACCAATGAGGTGCTGGACCATGAATTTCCGGAAGGATTTAAACTCGTGAATATAGAGGCATACGACGGAACGACGGACCCTGGGGTCTGGATTGAGGACTTTATCCTTCATATCCACATGGCTCGTGGAGATGATCTCCACGCCATTAAATACCTACCCCTCAAATTGAAAGGACCAGCTCTGCACTGGTTGAAAAGCCTTCCTGAAAACTCAATTGGAAGTTGGGAAGTACTTGAGGATGCTTTCAGGGCCAATTTTCAAGGGACCTATGTCCGACCTCCGGACGCAGACGACCTAAGTCACATAATTCAACAGCCCAGAGAGTCAGCCCAAAAACTCTGGAACATATTTCTTACTAAGAAGAATCAAATCATCGATTGCCCGGACGCCGAAGCCTTAGTGGCCTTCAAACACAGTATCCAGGACGAATGGCTTGCCAGACACCTCGGCCAGGAAAAGCCAAAGACAATGGCAGCCTTAACAAGCCTTCTGACCCGCTTTTGCACGGGCGAGGACAGCTAGCTAGCCCGTAGCCGCACCAGCGACCCAGGCACATCCGAAGTCAGGGATGGCAATGGGAAGCCGTGACGCAACAAAAACAAGCGTCAAAACAATAATGACAGCACAGAGAACACGACGGTCAACGTCGGATTCAGGGGCTCTCGACCCGATCAACGGAAGAAGCCATTTAAAGGCGGCAAAGATGGACTGTCCAACCTAAACAAGATTCTGGACAAATTATGTCAGATTCACGGCACCCCCAAAAAACTTGCAAATCACACCCACAGAGAGTGTTGGGTTTTCAAGTAGGCCGGCAAGCTAAATGCTGAACACAAGGGGAGGGAGACGCCAAGTGAAGACGAGGATGAGCCTCGCCAGCCGAACACTGGAGGACAGAAAAAAATTCCACCAGAAGTCAAAACAGTGAATATGATCTACGCAACTCACATTCCAAAGAGTAGGCGCAAGTGCGCACTCCGAGACGTATACGCTGTGGACCCCGTCGCCCCCAAATTCAATCCCTGGGTGGCCTGCCCGATCACCTTTGATCGCAGGGATCATCCGACTAGTATCCGGCATGGAGGATCGACTTCCTTGGTGCTCGACCCAATAATTGATGGATACCATCTCACCCAAGTCCTTATGGACAACGGCAGTAGTCTAAACCTGATATATCAGGACACTATCTGCAAAATGGGGATAGACCCGTCAAGAATCAGCCTAAGCAACACTACATTTAAAGGAGTGATACCAGGCGTCGAGGCCCGCTGTACAAGCTCTCTAGTACTAGATGTTGTATTCGGTTCTCCCGACAACTTCAGAAGCGAGGAACTAACCTTCAACATCGCTCCATTCCAAAGCGGCTATCACGCACTACTCAGAAGAACGGCCTTTGCTCGTTTTAATGCAGTACCACACTACGCCTACCTTAAACTTAAGATACCCGGTCCACGTGGCGTCATCATAGTTCGTAGAAATAGAGAGTGTTCCTTACGCGCGGAAGAATATGTGGCGGCTCTAGCAGCCGAACACTGAGCGGCCTTCCTACAAGAATAAACGGTCGTCAAGACCACGAACACGGTTAGACGAGTCCGGTGCCCCACCAGGTATAACAGCCCAGATAAACCTGAGCTGGGGATACCCCCATAAGTGGTGCTAGGGGATGCTCGCAAAAAAAGAAGCCCTTAGTTTGGCTTGACCTAATTAATACAATAACATATTGCATTTTCATGGTTCATTCAGATTAACCAACTATTCACACGAAGTCTTTCACCCGGGTTCTCCCCTTTTTTACAGATGATCATCGTGCTACACCCTTCCAGGATATGGCACAACGGAGATAAAGGCACAGACGTGCAGCAGGGCCCCGGTCAAAGGTTTCTCTTTAGATTAAGACCCTGCGTAAACCTTTCTGAATGTCTCTTGTTGCTTCTTCCCCTCCGGACACTTAACACAACCAGGAGGGATACTAGCGTTCTTGACACTTTGTCATGCCAGACTAATGCATGTACCTAGAAACATAGGGCTCATTGTCGAGGGCGTTATTCAGCCCAGTATATGTTGTAAAGTCCGAATACCTTAGGGAGTGTTCGGCGTCACGAGTTTGGCCCTATATGCATCAGCTCCGAATCATGTCTTTGGTCAAATGTTGGGTTTGCCCGGCTCCCGTGTTTTGCTACCTTATGTTCCATTCTATCGGCTAAGGCGACACCAAGAGAACTACTTTGATCGTGCCCTGGTTTATCTGGATGAGCACCTCAGTAGAGAAAGCCGAAAACTGATTGTCATGATACAGCGCGAGACTGGTCAACCACTCAATGACTCAGCGGAATCTTCGTGATTCCTCTGCATTAATGAAGGACCGGTTTCCTGGTCACGTACATACGCGCACCATATTCGGATGAACGCGGAAGTACCAGGGGCTATATAGTAGCCCCACCGTCAAACTCCTATGGCTAAGTGAAAGTGTTAAAGCTATATAGTCTGATTGCCTGGTTCGCTGCGCTATCACCTCCTTAACGGACCAAGACGTTGGATTAAGTGTGACTACGCGTTTTTTTTCGAACACCCCCGCATTATGTGCGTGGGGGCTGAGCCTCTATTAAACGGGCGCCTTCTAGGACTTCTTCAAAATAGTGCTCGGCTGGGTCCTGGCCTCCCGCCAGACCCCGGGTTGCAATAGCGGTGGTTTCCATCCCTGCCCAGTATGTTTTAACACGGGCAAGAGCCATCCACGCACCCTCAATGCACGCCGACCTCTTCAAAGCATCGATATGCGATGCAGCGCCAAGGAATTGTTGCACTAATCCAAAATAACTATCCGGCCTCGGTCCCCATGGCCAAAGATGACCCACGACAGACCTCGTAGCAAGCCCGGACAACCTATGGAGCTCGGCCCATGCGGCCATCCTTTCATTCAACGGCAGCGGACGCGTCGGAGCACTGAACTGCGACCAGAATAACCTTTCCACCTTATGGTCTTTCCGATCTTTGTAAAATTTGGTCGCATCAGCAGCACTCTTTGCCAGGTCCGCATATGCATCTGCAGCGCTCCACAACTGATCCAGAGGGGCATACTTTGGATCTCCGAACTTCATTCGCAACAAATAGGGCTTCCCAGCTGTGATATCGCTGGCTTCATGAAGCTCCTCCCTTATCCCTCTCATTTCAGAGCGGGTTTCCTTGGCTGCCTCCAGGGCCTTCTTCAGGTCAGCCACTTTCACTTGGTTTTCCTTTTCAAGGAGCTCATGGCGGTCGGCGGCATCCTTCAGCTCGGCAGCCATCTGGGCTATCTTTTCTTCGCTAAGGCGATGAGCAGCCTGTTTGGCTCTTAACTCTTCGACCGCCTTCAGAGCGACCGCACCAGTTACTCGGGCTTGCTCCTTGTCTCGGGCAAGCTCCGCCCAAAGGGACTCTACGGCAGCAGCTCCATCTGCAATCACAGCATATTATAGATACTAGCATCATGCTCCTCTTAAATATTTGCTGACAAGTTAAAACATACATACCCTGGGCCTCGTCAAGCCGCTTGTTAACAAGCGCGATGTCGGCATCGGCCACGTCAAGCTGCCTCTTCAGTTCGGCAAAATCAGCAGTCCGGTTAGCCGCCGGACCCTCAGCCGCCTGCACATAGAGTTGTGTGATTATTACCAGAGATTATGATTGAGGGAGTCCTGGATTAGGGGGTGTCCAGATGGCCGTACTATGAACTTTGGCCGGACTCCCGGACTATGAAGATACAAGATTGAAGACTTCATCCCGTGTCCAGATGGGACTTTCCTTGGCGTGGAAGGCAAGCTTGGCGATATGATATGAAGATCTCCTCCCATTGTAACCGACTCTATGTAACCCTAGTCCTCTCCGGTGTCTATATAAACCGGAGAGTTTTAGTCCGCAGGACGAACAACAATCATACCATAGGCTAGCTTCTAGGGTTTAGCCTCTCTGATCTCGTGGTAGATCAACTCTTGTACTACCCATATCATCAATATTAATCAAGCAGGAGTAGGGTTTTACCTCCATCGAGAGGGCCCGAACCTGGGTAAAAACATCGTGTCCCTTGTCTCCTGTTACCATCCGCCTAGATGCACAGTTCGGGACCCCCTACCCGAGATCCGCCGGTTTTGACACCGACATTGGTGCTTTCATTGAGAGTTCCTCTGTGTCGTCACCGTCAGGAAGGATGCCGCACCCCGTCTTTAAAGACGGCGCTATTGCTAAAGGAGCTTTGGCTGTCGGCCAAACTCTTCGGCTAGGCAGTTTTTTAATGACCGCCTGTTTGGCCACCGCGCCGATGATGACCTCTCGGGCCATCAAAAGCAATCTCCACATCAGCTCGGAACTTGCCGAGCAGTTAAATTCGATGGAGCTCTCTTCCCTAAACGAGCTCTTGGATCGCATCGCCGCCCTGGGAGTCGCTACAGATTACGGCCAGATTGGGCTTAAACCCGATCAGAGAGAGATCGACTCTCCCCAGGTCACCCACCACGTTGAAGTGGTGGGACAACAATGCGGCGAATCTTCGCCCATCCTAAGGACCAGATGTGTCCAGATTCCCGACCCCTCCAAGCCGGATACCCGCGGAGGGGAGGATGTTGCCCAAGCCCTGAACCTAAAGTCAGGCAGCAGGCCTGATTCATTTAATAACGTCCAAGAAAACAAGCTTCTGTATTCAGAAATTTCTTGGCCCCTGAGTCTTATATCGGGCGAGGTTCCGGATTTAAATCCACCCGCCCACCCAAATATAAGGGATCTATCCCAAATACGGCAAGAGCCCGGGGAAACAGTACACCACTACTGGGCCAGATTCCTCCTAGTTATGAACAAGATAAAGGACTGCCGTGAGAAAGACGCAATTTCATTCTTCTGTAACAACTGCACGGACATCGGAATCCTCAACGCCATAAGTCGCCGCAAAATTACATGCTTCGCTGACTTGACATCCATAGTACGAAAGTAGTGTGCAACAGAAAGCGTTCGGAAAACCGAAACTAAATTCTGGGACAATTCGGCCCTGAATACAATCCCAGTCCGAAACAAAAGGGCGCATTATCGCCAGGCACCTGAGCCAAACAGCAAAAAACAAAAACCCTCTACAGGGTATGGGACCGTACTGGAGGGATGGCTCAATGGACCCTGTAAAATTCATAGTTCAGGGGAAGTCACACCAACTCACAGCCTTAGAGCATGTTGGATACTCCGGCAGGTGGCCAGAAGTGGCAAGGAGCTTCTAACTCCAGAATCCGCAGAGCACCACCCCAGAAACGCCAGTATGGTGTCAACAGTCTTCGAGACTTTTGCATCAAACAATGCGAGGAAACGAATGCTCCGTAGCCTTACCTAAGTCTACCAAGTAGCAACAATAAACCCATGGAGTGACACGGCTATTACCTTTAATGCCAGTGACGAGCCTAAATTCTGGACGGCCCAAGCACCAGCCGCATTGGTCCTCAGTCCGATAGTGGACGGCTTCCGGCTTAAAAAGGTACTCATGGACGGCGACAGCGGACTGAACCTCATCTACGAGGAAACCCTGCGAAAAATGGAAATCGACTGGAGCCGCATTGAGCGAAGCAACACAACCTTTAGAGGAATAATACCAAGCCGGGAAGCATGCTGTTCAGGGAAAATCACACTGGATGTGGTGTTCGGCATGTCGGATAATTACAGATCCGAGGAGGTCACATTTCAAGTGGCCCCATTCAGCAGCGGATACCACGCTCTGTTAGGACGAGAAGCATTCACAATTTTTCAAGCTATACCCCATTACGGGTACATGAAGCTCAAAATGCCCGGACCCAACGGAATCATCACTCTTGCTAGTGATCCGGACATAGGCTCCACGCCGAAAACAAGACAGCCGCACTGGCCCTCGAGGCATTATCCGAAGCCCTAGCGGCCGAGGAACTAACTGCGTTGCGCTCCACGGTGGACAGGGACGATGTGATACTAGATAAGAGATCCAAGTCCACCTCTTTTAAACCAGCGGACGAAATAGTCAAATTCCAAGTCCATCCAACGGACCCTACAAAAACGGCCTCCATCTGGGCACAATTCAACCCCGATGTAGACGCCGCACTACGAGAATTCCTATGGGAAAATTGGGACATCTTTGCCTGGCACCCCTCAGACATGCCAGGAATCCCACGCCGGCTGGCCGAGCACAGCCTAAATATCCTAAAAGGATTCAAGCCATTCAAACAAACTCTTCGGTGCTTCTCCGAACCCAAGAGACAGGCCATGGGAGAGGAACTAGCCAAACTATTGGAGGCCGGATTCATCAGAGATATAAAACATCCGGACTGGCTAGCAAACCTGGTAATGGTACCAAAGAAGGACAAATCCTGGCGCCTATATGTCGATTTCAAGGACCTTAACAAGGCTTGCCCAAAGGATCCCTTCCCCCTCCCCCGCATCGATCAAATCATCGACGCCACTGCAGGACACGATTCATTGTGTTTTCTCGATGCATACTCTGGCTACCACCAAATCAAGATGGTAGAGTCAGACCAAGCCGTGACGGCATTCATCACCCCATATGGCCCATTCTGCTTCAAGACGATGCCCTTTGGGCTCAAAAACGCCGGCGCAACATATCAGCGCATGATTCAGACATGTCTGGCCAACCAGATCGACAAAACAGTTGAAGCGTATGTAGATGATGTGGTCGTCAAAACTAAACACATCGAAACTCTAGTAGACGACTTGAGGCTCACATTCGACAATCTCCGAGCATATGACATTAAGCTCAACCCGGAAACATGCGTTTTCGGCGTACTAGCCGGAAAGCTCTTGGGCTTCATCGTATCCGATAGAGGAATTGAAGCAAACCCATCCAAGATCCGAGCTCTGTCACAATTGGATATCCCAAAAGACGTCAAACAAATACAAAAATTGACTGGATGCATGGCGGCTCTAAGCCGCTTTATATCCCGCTTAGGAGAAAAGGCATTACCCCTTTATCGCCTCCTGACGCACCGAACACTTCGAGTGGACGGATGCCGCCACGGCCGGACTCGACGAAATCAAAGCCATATTGGCAACAAATCCGGTCCTGGCCGCGCCCAACATGGGCAAACCAATGCTATTATACATCGTGGCAACCCATCAAGTTGTAAGCGCGATGCTCGTTGTCGAACAAGAAACGGACGAACACAAGTTCCCTCTCCAAAAACCAGTTTACTATGTGTCCACTGTCCTAACCCCATGCAAGTCACGGTACCCGCATTATCAAAAGATAGCATACGTGGTGTTCATGGCATCCCGGAAGCTGTGACACTATTTCCAAGAGTGTTCAATAACAGTAGCCTCCGAAGTACCTCTTAAAGACATTATAAACAACCGCGACGCAACAGGCCGGATTGCCAAATGGGCCATTGAGCTCCTCCCATTCGACATAACTTACAAGCCACGGCGAGCTATTAAGTCGCAGGTTTTGATCGACTTCATCGCCGAATGGACTGAAGTCGAGCTCCCTAAAGAGTATGGCGCATATTCCAACTGGATCATGCACTTCGACGGCTCCAAAATGTTGGCTCGCCTAGGGGCTGGCGTCATTCTGACGTCCCCAACCGGAGATACAGTCCAATACGTACTTCAGATAATGTACATGGACTCCAACAACGCGGCCGAATACGAGGCCCTTCTACACGGTCTCCGGATGGCAGTCTCCATGGGAATTCAGTGCCTAGAGGTCCGCGGGGATTCAAACCTCGCGATATCCCAAATAAATGGAGACTTTGATGCCAAAGATCCGAAAATGGCAGCTTATCGCAACGTCGTCTTAAAGATGTCAGCTCGGTTTGAGGGGCTTGAATTTCACCACATAGCCCGGGAGAACAACCAGGCAGCAGACGTGTTGGCACGCATTGGCGCAAAGTGTGATGCCATCCCTCCCAACATCTTCCAAGAGAGGCTTTTCCAGCCATCTGTATCATGGGAGGGAGAGTCCAGAAACAACAGCCCGGACACAACCACACTACCCCTCACCGAACATTCTGACACAGTTGGTGGCTCCGCCAACGAAACAACACCGTCAGCCCACACAATAATGGCAGTCATTGCCCCATGGATAGAACCATTCCTAGCCTACCTAACTAGGCAGGAACTTCCCGAGGACCAAAACGAGGCCCGCTGCATAGTGCGGTGATCTAAAGCCTATAAAGTCCACGAGGGAGAGCTTTATAAGAAAAGCACAACCGGAGTCCTTCAAAGGTGTATCTCCGAAGAGGAAGGGCGAAATCTTCTGGCTGAAATTCATGCCGGACTCGACGGGCACCACGCCGCAGCCCGGGCCCTTGTAAGCAAGGCCTTCTGTACCGGATTTTATTGGCCGACGGCCCGGGCAGATGCTCAGGACTTAGTGCAGCGATGCATCGGTTGCCAATTATTCGCTAACCAAAGCCACATGCCGCCTACCGCCCTACAAACCATACCCATTACATGTCCTTTTGCGGTCTGGGGGCTTGACATGGTTGGACCCCTTAAAGGAGGAACCCACAAGCAAAAATAGCTACTGGTCATGGTGGACAAATTCACCAAATGGACAGAGGCCAAGCCTGTAAAGACGGTCGAATCCGGACCGGTGATAGACTTCATATCCGGGGTCATACACCGTTACGGCGTCCCCCACAGCATCATAACTGACAACGGCACAAACTTCATGGCCGACGAAGTTAAACTCTGGTGCAAAAACATGGGCATTAAGCTTGACTATGCTTCAGTCTATCACCCTCAAACCAATGGTCAAGTCGAGCGAGCCAACGGTCTCATCATGAGCGGCATCAAACCCAGACTAGTGTGATCCCTCAAGGAATCTAACACGCACTGGGTAGAGGAGCTTGACTCCATACTCTGGGGGCTGCGGACTATGCCGAATCACACTACCGGATTCACACCATTTTTATGGTATACGGCGCAGAGGCAGCCCTGCCCTGCGACATATTCATGACTCACCTCGCGTGCGCATGTACGAAGAAAGAGAAGCCGAGCTCGATCGGCGGGATAGCTTGGACGCATTGGAGGAGGAGCGCGACGTGGCAAAAGCTCGTTCCGCATTCTATCAACAGCAGGCTTGAAGATATCAAAGCAGAGAAGTACGGGCCAAAACTTATAACGTTGGCGAACTAGTTCTACGCTTGCCGGACAAGAAAAAGGACAAACTAAAGCCCAAATGGGAGGGTCCTTTCATAATCGACCAAGTCCTGACTGGTGGAGCGTACCGTCTGCGAAACGCATCGGACAACCGATTCAAGCCAAACCCATGGAACGCAGCACGCCTACGAAGATTCTACGCCTAGCGCTAGACTTCGTGTTCGTCTCCTTCCCCTGTCTCTTTTTTTACATTTTTCTTTTTAGCTGCCTGGTACTTCTCTCCTTCTCCCTACCTTTTTCTCCCAAGCCCTTAGGGGCTTGCTTGCGCGTTGTTCGCACATACTTGACGCACCACCCGCGCTCATTATACCTGGGGGCTTCTTTATCAGAAGTTTATATAAACGGGCCTCATGCCCAAAACATGTGTGACACTTCCGCATGAGCCTTTTATACACCATTATATGCATCGATATGACTTAAGTTTTGGCCAAGCTGGGTTGCCTGGCTCCTGTGCTTACCCCTACATTCCCATTTGTTCGGCTAGGTGGTAAAGGGAGCACCTCTGCGATTGTTACTGTCGGGTCAGCCGGATGTGTACCTCAGACTGGGTGAAGCCGAAAGCTAGCGTTCTTAAGGGAATATTTGGTCGGTGAACTAAAAGATGATTTTTCTTGTTTATTTATCTGCCCCCAGATGCTTTTTTGCTTTTTTCTCGCAGTTCAGACATGCACTTTAGGGCATGCCACCCAGGGAAAGGAACCCTATCGTCCCGTTAATTTGGTCACGATAAAGAACAAGTATCCGCTCCCCAGGATCAACGATCTGTATGATCAGCTCGCTGGATCCTCAGTCTTTTCCAAGATGGATTTGAGGTTAGGCTACCACCAAATCAAGATTAGAAATGGGGACATTCCTAAGACGGCTTTTGTCACTCGTTATGGCCAATACGAGTACACCGTCATGTCCTTCGGTCTAACCAACGCTCCAGCTACATTCTCCCGCTTGATGAACTCGATCTTCATGGAGTACTTAGATAAATTCGTCGTGGTTTATCTCGATGAAATTCTTATTTACTCGGAGAACGAGGAAGAGCATGCCGAACATCTTAGACTTGTGTTAGAAAAACTCAGAGAGCACCGCCTTTATGCCAAGTTCTCAAAGTGTGAATTTTGGTTGCCAGAAGTGACCTACCTAGGCCACGTAATCTCCAGTAAGGGCATTGCTGTCAATCCCGAGAGAGTTAAGGCCATTCTTGATTGGACTCCACCTGAAACCGTTAAACAAGTTAGGAGTTTCCTTGGTCTAGCCAGCTATTGCCGCCGCTTTGTTGAAAACTTCTCCAAAGTAGCCAAACCCCTCACGGAACTTCTCAAGAAAGATAAAAAGTTTGAGTGGTCCCCACAGTGTGAGTACAGTTTTCAGGAACTGAAAAGACGCTCCCATACTTGTGCCACCGGATTTCACAAAGGACTTTGTTATCTACTGCGACGCCTCACGACAGGGACTAGGTTGCATTCTTATGCAGGATCGTCATGTGATTGCCTATGCATCTCGACAGTTGTATCCACATGAGGAGAATTATCCTACACATGATCTAGAGCTTGCAGCCGTAGTCTATGCACTCAAGACCTGGCGACATTACCTTCTTGGTAAACGTTGCGAGATCTACACCGATCACCAGAGTCTCAACTATATCTTCACACAACCAGATTTGAACCTTAGGCAAAGATGTTGGTTGGAAGTGATCTCAGACTATGATCTAGGGATTACTTACACCCCAGGCAAAGCCAATGTCATGGCTGATGCGCTAAGCCGTAAATCCTATTGCAACAATCTCATGTTGCAGCAGGGCCAACCACTTCTCCATGAGGAATTCTGTAAGCTTAACCTTCACATTGCTCCTCACGGATTCCTTTCTACCTTGGTGGCAAAACCTGATCTTGAGGATTGGATTATCGCTGCTCAAAAGCAAGACACAGGAATTTCTCGGATCAAGAGAAACATTAAGAAGGGAGTTGGTGGATGTTTCTCTATGGATGATCGTGGTGTTGTTTTCTTTGAGAATCACTTGGTGGTTCCCAAGAATCAACATCTGCGACAATTGATTCTTAAGTAGGCGCATGAATCTCCTCTCACGATTCATCTCGGTAGTACTAAGATGTATCAGGACCTACGCCAGAGGTTCTGGTGGACTAGGATGAAGAGAGAAATTGCTCAGTTTATTGCTAACTGTGACGTTTGTCGCCGCGTTAAGGCAGAGCATCAAAGACCTGCTGGCACCCTTCAGCCTTTAGCTATTCCTGAATGGAAATGGGATAAAGTTGGTATGGACTTCATCACCGGCTTTCCCAGGACCAAGAGAGGGAATAATGCTATCTTCGTAGTCATTGATCGTCTCTCCAAAGTGGCGCACTTCCTACCTATTCGAGAGAGTATCACTGCTAGTCAGCTCGCTAACTTATATATTTCTCGAATAGTATCACTTCATGGTGTTCCACTAGACATCAATTCAGACCGTGGCAGTCTTTTCACTTCTCATTTCTGGGAGAGTTTCCAAACTGCCATGGGAACCCATCTTTCCTTCAATACTGCTTTCCACCCTCAGTCGAGTGGTCAGGTGGAAAGGGTCAATCAAATTCTCGAAGACATGCTTAGAGCTTGCGTTATCTCATTCGGTATGGATTGGGAGAAATGTCTTCCTTTTGCCGAGTTTGCTTATAACAATAGCTATCAATCCAGTCTCAAGAAAGCTCCTTTTGAGATTCTCTATGGACGAAGATGTCGAACACCTTTGAACTGGTCAGAAACCGGTGAAAGACAATTCTTTGGACCGGACATGATCCAGGAGGCAGAAGAGCAAGTTCACATCATTCGTGAGAATTTGAAAACAGCCCAGTCTCGTCAAAAGAGCCAGTATGATCTTCATCATAAGGATATGACTTATGAAGTTGGCGACAAAGCTTACCTTCGGGTTACTCCTTTGAAGGGTACCCATCATTTCGGTATCAAGGGCAAGTTGGCTCCTCGTTACATTGGTCCTTTTCGCATTCTCGCTACACAAGGAGAGGTTGCCTACCAGTTGGAACTACCCCCACATCTTTCTCGAGTTCATGATGTCTTCCACGTCTCTCAACTCAGGCGTTGCTTCTCAGATCCTATCCGCGGAGTGGACCACGAAACGCTTGATCTCCAAGATAACCTCACATATCGAGAGTATCCAGTTCGCATTCTTGATCAAGCAGAGCGTGTCACTCGACGTCATAACATCAAGTTTCTCAAGGTTCAGTGGTCTCATCATTCCGAGAGAGAAGCTACTTGGGAGCGAGAAGATCATCTTCGACTGGAGTACCCCACTTTCTTTCCGTCGACCCCTGAATCTCGGGACGAGATTCTTTCAAGTGGGGGCGAGTTTTCACATCCCTAGTTCTGGTGTGCTCAAGGCTAGCTAGTCATGTGTGCATCATGTTTAAATTCCATTTAAATTTGAAATGAGGATTTGTGAAACCCTCAGAATCATCTCTGGAAATGACCCAAATAAAAAATGCTCCAAAAAGGTCCAAGAAAATGCTCATGTTGCTCTCTGAAAATATTGGACAGATATAAGAATCAAACCAATATTTTTAGGGGCTCATAAGTATTTATTTTGGGCATTTGGAATTAATGCATAATTATTTGCTTTGGATATATATTTGTTATATATATAATATATGTCCAAAAAAATTCTGTTAATTGGTGAGGAGTTTTGGAGCAATCCAACTAGTTCCTACAAAAATTGACAAAAGTAAATAAAATGATTTAGTATTAATATTAAATCAAAACAAATGTCAGAAAAATAGAAAATAGAAACAAAACAGGAAGAAACTTACCTGCAGCCCCTGTGCAGCCTGGCCTGGCCCAGCGGCCTAGCAGGCCGGCCCAACCAGCAGGAAGCCCAGCCCAACTGCCATGAGCTTCTTCAAGCTCCTGCCAGTAGGAGCTGCTGCGTGGCCGCGCCACAGCCGGCCGTGGCCACGTCTCCCGCCACCTCCTGCTTCCCCTCCTTATCGCTCTTGCCTCCCTGGACGTCGCCACGATGCCCCGCGCCTCTCTCCCTCTCTCTCATTCCTCCCCTTCCCCTGGTCTCTCTCCCACGCGCATGGCCGAACGCCACCGTCGCTGTTGCTCACCGTCACCGTAGCCACTGCCTCCCCCTCGCCTCTCTGATACGCGCAGGAGCTCCGCCTCCTCGTCCTGAAGCTCTCCGCCGAGCCACGCAAGCCGGAGCGCCCCGTGGAGCCGTCGCCGTCGCCATCTTCGCCTCCGGTCGCCGGAGATCTTCTTCGTCGCCCTGCCGTCTTCAGCGCGTCCCCGGCCACACCGAGCAACCCTGCGAGCCCGCTGTGAGCCCCGCCATCTTCTCCCCCTTCTCCCCTAGCCTTATGCGCCCTCTAGCCCCCCTAGCTGCGCGAGCCGAAGCTCACCTCTGCTCGAGCTCGTCGCCGGCGACATTCCAGCGACCCCCTGGCCACCCCACCATGCCCAACGGCCTTGTGATCTCGCGTAGAGGCCTTAGGAGGCAAGAGCCATGCGTTTTGCAGCCCATAGAGTCGACCTCCTCCTCGGCCGAACTTCGACCGCCGCCGAGGTTGATGCCGCCGTCGCCTCCGGCCACCCCACGGCCTCCCGCGTGACCCATTGGATGCGCGCGAGTCTGGTAATTGCATAGGTGGTCTCTGCCACGCGTTTGGTCGTCGGAGGGCGATTTCCGCAGGCCGCCGCCGCGTCTGGCCTCGCCGGCGTCGAGTCACTAGTGGAGTTAGCCCCGGTTGACCAGGTTTGACCCCGTCTGACCAGGGTTTGACCACCCTGGGTCACTGACGCATGGGGACAACCCCATTAACTAAATCAATTTAGGTTTAATTTAATTTATGATTAGCCTGACACTGACAGTGGGCCCCGGCGCCCCTAATCTTTTAATTTGGTTTAAGCTAACCTTGTTTAACCCCATGTAACTGACGTGTGGACCCCACACGTCAGGTTTGACCCTGGTCTGCCATGGTTGACTCGCTGATGTCCTGCCTCTGTAATGCTGACGCAGTTATTCATTTTCTGGTATTAAAATAAATCAGGAAATTCCAGAAAATTAGCAAAACTTCAAAAAAATCATAGAAATTCAATCGTAGCTCAGATTGATATAATTTATATATGAAAAATTATCAGAAAAATGCAATCTTTCCATCTGTACTAGTTTCATGCATGACAAACCAACTTATACATGCTGTATAAGTGAAAACATGTAAATGGCATTTATAAGAGCTTAATTTGGAGTTGCATTTGAACTCTTGGTTCAAATGAACTTCAACCAAATGATTGCTAGATGCATTAGCACAAACCACATCACATCTTCATGCCATGTTCATGCATCATATTGTTGCATATGCTTGTGTTTTTATTGTCGACACCGTTCCTTCTCGATAGGTCCTGCTCCGGAGACCGTTCCAGAGTACCTGTCTGAGGAGCAGTGCCCCCTTGTTGATCTACCAGGCAAGCAAACCCCCTTGCTCATTCTGATACAATCCTACTCTCTCGCTCCTACTCTCAGTTATTGCATTAGGACAACAACGATTCATCTGCTACTTTGTGCTGCGGTAGTTGAACCCATTCCTCTGCATGACCTGTCATTGCCACAGTAAATAGTTGAAACCCACTAGCATGTGTAGGAGTTGATTGAAGCCATTGTTGTGTTCCTACCATGCTATGCCTGCTATTTCTTAGAGTGTGTCGGGTCTGATTCATTGGGAATGAATTGGAGTGCAGTGCTCTATGTTCTGATGCTGAGAGTGAAGTGTGTGAACACGATTTGGTAAAGGTAGCGGTGAGAGGCCATGTAGGAGTACATGGTGGGTTGTCTCACTGGAACCATCCTTAAGCACTGAGTTCTATGTATGTTGTCCAATGACTCGATACTACCACACATTGGGCTCCGGGCGCTCCAAGCCCTCTCGACTTATTAACCAACTTGATCTCTGTCCAGGAGTCGCAACTAGTTTCTGGTGTTTGTAGCTAGTGCTATTTTTCTACCGAGTGGCACCCGGCAGGGTGGGCTTGGGATAGACTAGGCACAGGTGGCACGGTGTACCAAGTGGCACCCGGATGGTGGGCTTGGGAACCCTGCTCACATCGTTTGGGGCCATGAGCGACACCCCGGCCAGATCTCCTTGCGGATGGAACCCGAATAGGCGATAAACCTGGATTGGAGTCTTGTGTGGTTAGTCAGGTCGTGGCCGACACCCTCGCCAGGCTTCCGCTTGAAAGTTGCTGAGATACATGACATGTACATGGCGGTAAGTGGCGAGAGCATGTGTGAAGAAGTACACCCCTGCAGGGTTAACATGATCTATTCGAATAGCCGAGTCCGCGGTTATGGACTTCTTGGATGCTTACATGGTACATAGACAACTTGAAGTGGATACTCTAAAATGCTCAAGACAAGTGTGAGTGCTATGGATGGCCTTCTCGTAGGGAGACGGGGATGAATCCATAGTAGTGTATTGTGTGGTGATTAGTGGACTCGTGTACGTTGTCTCACCTCAAGAATTTCTCGTAGTCGTAGAAAAGGATAGCCACTGAGTCAAAGCTGGCTTGCTGCAACTAAACCCCACATTACCCTCTTGATACAAATGCATGTATGATAGGATCTGATGTAAGTCTTGTTGAGTACCTTTGTACTCATGTTGCTTTATTTATGTTTTTTGCAGCGGAGACTTCGGTCTTACTAGTGTTCTCGTGGACTTCGACAAGTAGCTTGTACCTCAGCTATGATCTTGATCGGACGTTGTAGATAGTCAGGCTCTTCAGCCTTTTTCATTTGTAGATGTCTGTACTCAGACATGTAATGCTTCCGCTTGTTGCTTATGTGCTCTGAATGTTGGGTCATGTGACCCCTATTTGTAATAAATGCTATGATGGCTCTTCTGAGCCTTTATCTATATGAGTTGTTGAGTTATCCTGTGATGCCATGTTGTACAGCACATACTTGCATGTTATGCGTACGTGTAATGTGTATTGCTATGTGTGGGATCTGACTATCTAGTTGTTTATTCTTAGTAGCCTCTCTTACCGGGAAATGTCTCCTAGTGCTTCCACTAAGCCCTGGTAGCTTGCTACTGCTCCGGAACACTTAGGCTGGCCGGCATGTGTCCTTCTTCGTTCATGTGTCTGTCCCTTCAGGGAAATGTCACGTGGTGTCTACCGGAGTCCTGTCAGCCTGCTACAGCCTGGTTTATCGGAGTCCGGCTAGCCCAGTTGCTATAGCCCGGATTCACTCGCTGATGACTGACACGTTCGATGTTGGGTCATGTATGCCTGTCCCTGTAAGTTAGTGCCACTTTGGGTTCACGACTAGCCATGTCAGCCCGGGTTCTCTGTCATATGGATGCTAGCGACACTGTCATATACGTGTGCCAAAAGGCGCAAACGGTCCCGGGCATGGTAAGGCGATACCGTGGGAATACCGTGCGTCAGGCCGCAAAGTGATATGAGGTGTTACATGATAGATTGGTGTGACTTAGAATCGGGGTCCTGACAAACCCCTAACGGAACTATTCTCCCTGGAAGATGTTTCTTACTAACCATGTAATATAACATAACTAGTTGGGCACTTGTCCGCTAAAGCACTTATGACCCCTACGCCTAGTCTCCATGCATGCCCCGGTTCTTACATAACCGAGAAGGTATTCGGACACACTCCGGACTATCAGGTCCAGAGGTTGAAGCGAAAAGGTCCGCAATGACAAACGATCTACAATCCGGCTAGAAGGCATTTTACATGTCATTTTAAATTACATAGTCAATTTGACTCGGTATATTCTTCTTCTATACCATCCAACAGGCTGTCTAATTTACAGTCTTGTTGAGAATACTTGGCAGCCAGCTCTACCTGGCCATACACTAAACTGACAGGGGTCTCCTGCCCATTGGGCCCCACAGGGCCAACCTTGGCCATGTGGTTTGGGTCAGCCTTCGTGTACCGAGTCTTCACCATGGCCCAGGCCTCCCTGGCACCTTGACGGCAGGCCGATATCTTCCATAACCGGAAGCGCTGCCGCACTCCCTTCAGCTTCTCCGCAAGCTCTCCAAGGCCTTCGGCCATGGAGAGGGATGGCCACATAGCCTGGACAACGCCTTGCATCGCCTGCCGAACTCGTTCGTGCAGTTGCGACAGCTCGGGAAGAAGGTCCCCCGCTGAACCGGGCATTTCCTTCACAGGACGACCTGTCAGCATACCTACAGACATAGCTCTGTCAATCGACTTTCTCGCCGAACTCTTTTTCGAAGATTCGTTCAAGCACTTACTAAAAATGCCACGTCGAAATCGCCGATTCTCCTTTACGGAATCAGACAGCTGAGCACGAACATCCTTTAGTTCCTTGCCCAGCTGGGTATTGGTGTCTTGAAGTTTGTTCTTCTCTTGCCTCACCCTCATCAGCACACTCTCGCCAGCCTTTAGTTGGCGTAGGAGTTTTTGCTTGTCCGGATTCACTCCGGCCCCATCTGCACTGTTATCGTCAGAATTGCACACATGCCGCACTTCACAACGGAATTATCTTTCGAAGCATATATTACCTGGGGGGTCCCCTTGGCACTATCTGAAGCAGCCAGTGCGGCCTCGAGTTGGGCCTTGCACTCTTCCAGCTCCTGGGACAGTTGCGTGTTCTTTTTTGTAAGATCCTGCATAACATATGATCCTTAAATCAGTTATCTTAACTGTTTCAAGTCTCGGGGGCTACTGACATATATAACCATCAGATTTACTCACCCATATGTCTTTCACATACTGCTCTGTGGCTCTGGCTAGACCATTTTGAGCGGCATGGAGGTACGCATCTCCCGTATTAAAGGCGTCCAACGCCTCTGGGGAAAAACATGCGTCATGAAGAACAGTCCGGCGACGCCTGTGGTTCATGGCACTCTCCACCTCTGAATTGGTGGCAGAAAGCCCGTCTACGTCCTCTGTCGGAGGAACGTCCGACGCGCGCCCCGTGTTCGCCTCCGCTTCCGGACCCGGCCTTGAAGCCTGGCCGGTGGATATAGTCCGGCGGGCTCTCTTCTTCCTGAGGAGAGCATGAGTGTTAGTGTGACTTGAGGGCATAAACCCAAGGTGTTAAATTTGCGCGCCATACCATTGCGCCGGAATCTCGATCTGGTCCGCACTTCTTTTTAGCCCGCCTGGCTTCAGCGGCCCTTGTTGGCTGCCCACCGCGGGCTCGGCTCTCCGCCTCAAGGATTTTCCCTGCAAAACGAAACATTATTAGTTTACGGCATTCAAAATAAGGCATGAATGGATCCTCTTGAAAGTACTGGGATTTCGGTCTCGGTTACCTTTGAGGCTGGAAGTAGTCCGGGATAGTCGGCCGTAATAGCCACTAAGGTATTGTCCTTACTCAGTTGATGAAACACCCCATCAATTAGCTCCACACATAAGTCCGGGTCCTCTTGGGAGTCCGGATCAGGGACCGCTCCAGGTCCTCGGGTTGTGGAGGAGGGCTGCTTATCTCCTTCACAGTCTGGCATAGCTCCTGCGTTAGAATTACTAGGCTGAGTACTCAATTATGGGAATTCGAAAACAGGCAGGCAAGTGAAAATGTTCGCTCACCCAACTTGGAGGATTGTACATGGAGAATCCGCCCCGAGGGTTGACCCGGAGGAATTCCTCTTCTTCTCCCTTGTACAAAGCGGATAAAATCTTCATTAAAGTGGCAGCCGAATCCAGCCCCTTGCGACCGCACCGGGTGGCGTCGTCCTCCCCGTTGAAATCCCACATGGGGTGGCCTCTATACTAAAGCGGTTGCACCCCCGCGTAATGCATGTGGCCATGACCTCGATCATGGTCAATCCGGAATGAGCCAACAATATTATCCGGCTCATCCGGTAAAGAACGTCCCTGTCCGTTTCCCTCTTAGGGTTCCGTGGGTGCCAGCTCAGGCGTTTCTTCAACGGAGCATTATTAAACTCAGGGAGACCGATCCGTACAGGGTCCGGCAGGGGGACGTCATCCATATAAAACCATTCCAAAGGCCAGTCCTCGGACGCCTTCTTTGGGGTACCGGATAGATATCCGGTCCCGGCGATGCGCCATAGTTCGGCTCCGCCCACTTGATAAATTAACCCCTCCTAAGAGCGGGGCACAAGGCAAAACAACCTCTTCCACAGTGCGAAATGGGCCTCGATGCCCAAGAACAGCTCGCAGAGGGCCACGAAGCCCGCAACATGCAGTATGGAGGCGGGCGTGAGGTTGTGTAGCGGGAGGCCGTAGAACTCCAGTAGGCCTTGGAGAAACGGATGAATTGGAAATCTGAGTCCTCTTATTAAATAAGGAACTAGGCACACCTGCTCTCCTTGAGAGGGATTGGGGACGCTCTCCGCCTGCTCTCCGCCGCTATAGGTGGCAATCCCGGATCGAACTGGGACCATATATGCTGGGGGGAGGAGCCCCTTGCTTTGAAGCACTACTAGCTTGCTATAGGGGACGGAACACTGCTCCCAGTCTCCGGGCTGAGGGCTGGAGAGGAGAGAGGAGGAGCTACTTCGGCCAGCCATGGTGGAATGGATCTCTGTCGAAAGCGCTCTAATGAATACTCGCGGGGGGAAGGTGATGTGAATTGGATCTAAATCCCCGCCTCTTTTTTATAAGCGGATCATTTACACGGCCGGGGGGTAAACAAAAAAACTCCCTGGCTTTTCGCATTCGTTTGACACGTGGAAGATGGTCATTATTGGGCACAGAAGCTGAGGAGAGCAACACGCACCAGAAGCCGGACACTATCTGACAGGTACATGGAATTTGGAGAAGAACCCGCCTTGAAATACCGAAGACAAACTTGCGCACCAGACTCGTCGTCATTGAAGCCTGGTTCGGGGGCTACTGAGGGAGTCCTGGATTAGGGGGTGTCCGGATGGCCGGACTATGACCTTTGGCTGGACTCCCAGACTATGGAGATACTAGATTGAAGACTTCGTCACGTGTCCGGATGGGACTTTCCTTGGCGTGGAAGGCAAGCTTGGTGATACGATATGAAGATCTCCTCCCATTGTAACCGACTCTGTGTAACCCTAGCCCTCTCCGGTGTCTATATAAACTGGAGAGTTTTAGTCCGTAGGACGAACAACAATCATGTGACGCCCCCGATTCAATCGTACACTAATCATGCACGCAAATGTGTACGATCAAGATCAGGGACTCACGGGAAGATATCACAACACAACTCTAAAACATAAATAAGTCATACAAGCATCATAATACAAGTCAGGGGCCTCGAGGGCTCGAATACAAGTGCTCGATCATAGACGAGTCAGCGGAAGCAACAATATCTGAGTACAGACATAAGTTAAACAAGTTTGCCTTAAGAAGGCTAGCACAAACTGGGATACAGATCGAAAGAGGCGCAGGCCTCCTGCCTGGGATCCTCCTAACTACTCCTGGTCGTCGTCAGCGGCCTGCACGTAGTAGTAGGCACCTCCAGTGTAGTAGGAATCATCGTCGACGGTGGCGTCTGGCTCCAGGGCTCCAGCATCTGGTTGCGACAACCAGGTAGAAGGGAAAGGGGAAAAGAGGGAGAAAAGCAACCGTGAGTACTCATCCAAAGTACTCGCAAGCAAGGAGCTACACTACATATGCATGGGTATATGTGTAAAAGGCCATATCGGTGGACTGAACTGCAGAATGCCAGAATAAAAGGGGGATAGCTAATCCTGTCGAAGACTACGCTTCTGGCAGCCTCCGTCTTGCAGCATGTAGAAGAGAGTAGATTGAAGTCCTCCAAGTAGTATCTCCAAGTAGCATCTCCAAGTAGCATCTCCAGTAGCATCTCCAGTAGCATCGCAGTAGCATAATCCTACCCGGTGATCCTCCCCTCGTCGCCCTGTGGAAAAGCGATCACCGGGTTGTCTGTGGAACTTGGAAGGGTGTGTTTTATTAAGTATCCGGTTCTAGTTGTCATAAGGTCAAGGTACAACTCCAAGTCATCCTGTTACCGAAGATCACGGCTATTCTAATAGATTAACTTCCCTGCAGGGGTGCACCAACTTACCCAACACGCTTGATCCCATTTGGCCGGACACACTTTCCTGGGTCATGCCCGGCCGCGGAAGATCAACACGTCGCAGCCCCCACCTAGGCACAATAGAGAGGTCAGCACGCCGGTCTAAACCTAAGCGCACAGGGGTCTGGGCCCATCACCCTTAGCACACCTGCACGTTGCGTACGTGGCCGGTGAGCAGATCTAGCAACCTCCATTACAAAGGAAGTTGCGTTAACGTAGTCCAACCCGGCGCGCGCCACTCAGTCGCTGACGTCAAGAAGGCTTCAACTGATACCACGACGCTGGGATACCCATAACTACTCCCGCGTAGATGGTTAGTGCGTATAGGCTCGTAGCCAACTCAGATCAAATACCAAGATCTCGTTAAGCCTGTTAAATATCCGTGAACGCCGACCAGGGCCAGGCCCACCTGTCTCCTAGGTGGTCTCAACCTGCCCTGCCGCTCCGCCACAAAGTAACAGTCGGGGGCCGTCGGGAACCCAGGCCCACCTCTACCGGGATGGAGCCACCTGCCCCTTCAGCCCTCATCTCCGAACAGTATCACAGGTAATGTAACTATGTAAAGTATATCGTATATGCCCGTGATCACCTCCCGAAGTGATCACGGCCCAGCAGTATAGCATGGCAGACGGACAAGAGTGTAGGGCCACTGATGGAACACTAGCATCCTATACTAAGCAGTAGGATAGCAGGTAATGGTAACAACAGTAGTAGCAAGGACAGGCTATGCATCAGGATAGGAATAACGGAAAGCAGTAACATGCTACACTACTCTAATGCAAGTAGTATAGAGAAAAGAGTAGGCGATATCTGGTGATCAAAGGGGGGGCTTGCCTGGTTGCTCTGGCAAGGAGGGGGTCATCTTCGATGTAGTCGAACACACGGACATCGGCAGCACTCTCGGAGTCTACCAGAAAGGAGTAGCGGAGGGGGAACACAATAAATAACAGAGCAATCAAATGCAACACAAAGCAAGACGCGGCAATACGCGGTGCTAGGTATGTCCTAACGCGGTATTATGTGATACCGGCGAAAGGGGGAAACATCTGGGAAAGTATTCCCGGTGTTTCGCGTTTTCTGACAAATGAACCGGAGGGGAAAAGTTGCGTGTTTGCTATGCTAGGGATGTGTGGCTGACAAACGGGCTGCGTACCCGGATTCGTCTCGTCGTTCTGAGCAACTTTCATGTAGAAAGTATTTTAATCCGAGTTACGGATTAAAAGATATGATTTTCTGAAGATTTTATTAATTTCTGGTATTTAATTAATTATTTAAATTAATTCGAAAATGAATTAATGACATCAGCATGATGTCATGCTCACGTCAGTAGTCAACAGAGTTGACTGGGTCAAACTGACATGTGGGTCCAGTGGGACCCACCTGTCATACTCTGTTTAGGTTAATTAGGCCTTAGTTAAACTAAGTACTATTTAATTAAACTAACTGGTTAATTAGCTTAATTAAACATGATTAATTAACTTAACTAATTCGCTTATTGATTAATTAATTAATGTAATTATTATTTATTTATTTATTTATTTATTTTTAATTCTTTTTTTTTAAATAAAGTTCTAGGGCATGGGCCCCACATGTCATAGGCCCTAGGGACCTTAGCGGGCGTTGGTGTTAGCGGGTTCGGGCGCAACGGGCACAGGCGCTGCCCGGGCGGAGATCGAACCCACCCGGGTGCGAGGCGGAGGCCGGCGACAATGCGCCGGTGGCCAGAGGCACAGCGCACGCAGCCGCACGGGTGCGTAGCGGCCCAACGCGGGGCTCGTCGGGAACGGGCGGAGGCAGGGATTACGGCGTGGTGCGGGCGCGGCGGCGCACACGCACGGGCAGGAGCCGCTACAGCTGGGGGGGCGAGCCGGCCACCACGGCGTGCGTGCATACGGCAAGGGGAGAGACCGTGGCGGGAGCTAGCAGGTCAGGGGAGGTGCGACCAGTGCACGACGGCGGGTTACATGGGCGCGGCAACAGCGAGCTCCTCGGGAGCTCGGGCGTGACGGCGGGGGCGACCTACTGCGACGGGAGGGAAAGAAGAGGGGGAAAGCAGAGGAGGGGCCTCACCGGGCCCTGCAGGTGTGCAATAGTGTGCGCGAGGAGGAGTCGGGGAGGCGCCGGAGCTCGGGGCGACGACGGTTGACGACGGGGTGGTGGTGACGACGGGCGACGGCGTCGGGTCAACAGGCGAGGCCGCAGCGTCTGGCGGGTGTCGCGCGAAGGAGAGGAGGGCGAGGGGGAGTCCAGGAGGCAAGCAGCGACGCGATGGGGTCGGCGGTCGGCAACGGAGGCGTCGTCGGGAGTGCCGCGGGGTCGCGCCCCCGATCTGGATCGAGAGGGGAGGGAGAGCGAGAGGGGGGAAGTGGGGAGTGGGGATCGGGTAGCTAGGGTTCGGTCGCCCCAGGGGGGCTATAGGCGCCGGCTGGGCTGGCCTGGTTGGCCCAGAGGCCAGCTGGTTTGTGGCCCAGTGGGGGGGGTTGTTTTCTTTTCCTTTCTTTTTTTTTTGTTTTTCTATTTCTTTTCAGTTTTCTTTTATTTTAGTTTTAAAATATTTAGGAGCGACAACTAATTTGGTGTTATTAAATAGGTCACAGCCCTAGATATTCTGGCACTTTAAATAAAGTGTATTGCATGTGCTTATTATTTTAAAAGCATTTTAGATAATTGTTTTATCGCTGTTCTAGTTTATTAAATGCATTTAAGTTTTTTATTAGAATATGATTTCTTCACCAACATTTGTTACGGGTTTTTTTTGACACGTTAGGAACAATTTAGTTTTGACTTTTGAAAACTTTAATTGTTTTAACTTTAATTCAGATTTGAATTTGAATCGGTTCTGAACTAACGTGAGATTATCAACAATAATCGAGGTGACGTGGCATCATTACCAGAGGGTTACTGTAGCTTGATTACCCGGGCGTCACAAATCATACCATAGGCTAGCTTCTAGGGTTTAGCCTCTCTGATATCTTGGTAGATCAACTCTTGTACTACCCATATCATCAATATTATTCAAGCAGGAGTAGGGTTTTACCTCCATCGAGAGGGCCCGAACCTGGGTAAAAACATCGTGTCCCTTGTCTCCTGTTACCATCCGCCTAGACGCACAGTTCGGGACCCCCTACCCGAGATCCGCCGGTTTTGACACCGACAATGATCCTGTGTTTGCCACCTTTGGATAGCAACCAGAGTCTCATGGGCTACTATCTATACAGAGCACATCTAGCATGTGCGGTACCGTCAAAAATACAAATATTATTTTTTGCGTACCTCAAAGCCTCTTAGCAGACTCGTAAAAGCTTCATTCAAACCGCTTTTAGCGGATGAAATCCTCTCAACCACCGTACCCATTAAGGCGTGATGTGTCTCTGAGACGGCCGTTCGCTCCAGAAGACCCATCAGTGTGTCCGGCAGTGTGCCAAACAACCCCGGACTCCTCATGGAGCTCTCCTTGGGAGCCAGATATTCCGGACTATGGGCAGCCGAAGTGTCAACTTCTAGCCTTGGCGGATCGGGAGAAATCCTCCGCGACGAAACCTCGGGGTCGCCCGCCCCATGTGGGGGGAGGCAGGAGGAGGCGTTTCACTCTCCATCATCTCCGGAGGAAGATCCCCCGAAGACGAGCTCTGTGGAGAAGGGCTATGAGCCGGACTGCAATAAATATGTCTCGGTTATTATTCTCAGAGACAAAACAAGATATACTTACAAAAGTACCTTTTTCACTTACATCTCGGTTGAGGGTTGGCCCCCTTGCGGGCGTTGTACGGTAAGGACGCCCTCTAGGGAAGGGCCCCCTGGCGAAGGTTTCTTCCCTCGCTTGGAAACCTCCATTTCCAAGTCTTCAGAGGCGGCCCTTTTCTTACCATGGGGAGAGGGGATTTCGGATTCATCTCCCCGATTATCCTCCTTTGTAGAGGCACTTACTCCCCTGATCTAGATGGGTAAAGTATGAAGCCCATCGGTGGCTTCTCTATTCCTCCCCTTGTCTACTCCTGATGGCACCTTATACGGCGCGCGCTCAAGCATCCTGGTCAACAAAGGATCTGGCGAGCCTTCGGGAAGAGGGGCCAAACACCTAATCCTCTCCGCCTTCCTTAGACAGTCCTGGCAGAGAGCAATTTTTCAGAATGATGTTATAACAAACATATAGGACGGAGTGTTCGGTAGTGGAATTACTTACCTGGGTATCCGGATGGTTGCAGTTGAGACCCACGTCCTCGGTGGTGTCCGGACACTTTATTCGTGATCCGAAGAGCGGCCCATACATCTCTTTGAGCGTCATGCTGAAGAATTGTTGAATGGTTCACGGTCCTTCCGGGTTGAACTCCCACATACGGAGAGGTCGACGTTGGCAGGGCAGGACCCGACGAACCAGCATCACTTGCATTATCTTGACAAGGCTGACGTCCTTCTTAAGAAGGTCTCGGATGCGGATTTTCAGCGTCAGCATGTCGTTAACTAGCCCCCAGTCCAGCCCCCTGTTGACCCATGACACCAGTTGCGGCGGAGGGCCCGAGCGGAACACTGGAGCGGCCGCCCGCTTTGTACCTCGGGGAGCTATGATGTAAAACCACTCTCGTTGCCATAAGTCAGAAGTTCCTATGAAGGAACCCTTTGGCCATGGGGCATCGGTACCCTTGATTATTATAGCGCCTCCGCACTCCACGTGACGCCCGTCAATCACCTTCGGCCTCACATTGAAGGTCTTGAGCCATAGGCCGAAGTGGGGAGTAATGCGGAGGAAGGCTTCACACACGACGATAAACGACGAGATGTGAAGGATGGAATCCGGAGCTAGATCATGGAAATCTAGCCCATAATAGAACATGATCCCTCTCACGAAGGGATCAAGACTAAAACCTAGCCCCCGGAGGAAGTGGGAAACAAATACGACACTCTCGTTGGGTTCGGGAGTGGGGATGACCTGCCCTTGAGCAGGCAGCCTGTGCGGGATTTCGGTGGTGAGATACCTAGCCTCCCTAAGCTTCTTGATGTCCTCCTCTGTGACAGAGGAGGCCACCCATCGGCCTTGAAGGTCGGATTCAGACATGGTCGAAAGTCTGAAGTGCTTAAGCTTGAGCCTTGGGTGTTGGAACTCGAGTTACGGGAGGGGAAAGATCGAGCGCGGGAAGAAAAGGGTAGGCCTTGGCCCCTTTATAAAGAGGACGAATATCAAGCGTCCCCTGCGTGACCGTTCGGGACTTGCCTAAAATCGAGGAGTCATATTAAACAAACACGGTTCGGTTACCCACACCCGTATTGATGAGAGTCCCGTGATAAGGGGAACACGATCTCTGCCTCAACAAGACGTGTCGCCTCGCAGCACGTGCAGTGGCTGGTGAAAAATGGTTCAAATAAAGACCGGGCCATGGCATGACGTCACGCTATGAAAAGTTGTCAGCAAATTAGATTCGTGGAATATTGTTCTCTCTACGGTGGTATGTGGAATTTGTTTTGCAGAGCCAGACACAATTCTTGTGTTCAAAATCTTCTATGGAGTATTCGGAGAAGGAACCCGCCTTGCAATGCCGAAGACAATCTGCGCGCCAGACTCATCGTCATTGAAGCCTGGTTCAGGGGCTACTAAGGGAGTCCTGGATTAAGGGGTCCTCGGACAGCCGGACTATATACTTTGGCCGAACTGTTGGACTACGAAGATACAAGATTGAAGACTTCGTCCCGTGTCCGGATGGGACTCTCCTTTGCGTGTAAGGCAAGCTTGGCAATTCGGATATGTAGATCTCCTTCTCTATAACCAACTCTGTGTAACCCTAGCCCTCTTCGGTGTCTATATAGGGTTTAGTCCGTAAGACAACACAATCATAATCATAGGCTAGCTTCTAGGGTTTAGCCTCTACGATCTCGTGGTAGATCAACTCTTGTAATACTCATATCATCAAGATCAATCAAGTAGGAAGTAGGGTATTACCTCCATCGAGAGGGCCCGAACCTGGGTAAAACATCGTGTCCCCTGCCTCTTGTTACCATTAGCCTTAGACGCACAGTTTGGTACCCCCTACCCGATATCCGTCGGTTTTGACACCGACAGCGGGGCCCAAGCTATATGTCTGAGGACAAATGGTAACAATGGACAAAGAACACGGTGTTTACCATGGTTCTGGCCCTCTTAATGGAGGTAAAACCCTACTCCTGCTTGATTATATTCAAAGGGTATAGGAGTTACAAGAGTTGATCTACCACGAGATCGTATTGTCCAACCCTAGTTTGGCTAGCTTAGTAATGTTGTGATCCTGCCTCTGATCTAACCCTCCGGTTTATATAGATACCAGATGGGCTTAGGGTTGTAGAAAGTCGGTTTAACAGAAAGGAAACAACATATCCAAACGGCTAAACTTTCCATCCACGTATACGGGAGTCCCTACCAGGCACGAGAGATGATATTTTGTCTTGTATCTTGATGGCCCATCAGTCCAGCCCATATCCAATAGACCGGACGCCCGAGGACCCCCTAGTCCAAGACTCCCACACCCCTTGCGTGGTCCCAATAAAATAGGGCAGACGTGAAGGAGCACTGCTCATTCACACTTTTCTCCACTCTTGCTTCGTCTTCTTCCTCTCGACGGAAACTGCCTCCGCCACCACTCCCTCTCCTCTCCACACCAGATATTCCCCTTTCCTCCTCCCAAAGAAATGGGGCGCAAGAAGAGCGCCGTGAAAGAAAAGCAGGCGGCTAAGGCGGAAGACCTGAGGGCAGAGGAAAAGAAGAAAGAGGCGGAAGCCTTGGTCCAGCGGCGATAAGAGAATGTGGTGTTTTCGCTGTCAGATTTGGATGGAAATGCCCTGATCCATAGGTACGCCTATATGTGGGGGAGGAACACCAAGGGCCATGGAGAACCAGTCGCCATTCCTAAGGGATCCAAGGTTCCAGCGGACTCGTATCCCTTCTTCTGTGCGTATTTTTACTACGGGTTCCCCCCCCCTTCTCTGATTTCTTCAGCGCCATGATGTATGCCTTTGGGTTTCACTTGCTGGATTTCACGCCCAACGCAATGACAAGCATGGAGGTGTTTGCTCATTTCTGCAAGAACTTTGTGGGAGTCGCCCTCAACATAGATTTTTTTCTTCCACTTCTACATCCCCCGCATCGAGGATAAATCCCTTTCGGGGAACATATCATGAATTCCGCAGGGGAGGAGAGAAGATTGACATTACCTTGGCGGGCAACTGCACGGCAAGTGAGAGGAGTGGATGGGCGACTGGTGTTGGATTCAGGACCCTAAAGCTCCTTCGTTTTGTTCACCCGGACCAAATGTGTGGTGTGCGGCAAGGATTGGAGCAACTGGGTGCTACTGACGAGAACCTTCGCCCAGCGCTGAACAGAATCACCTGGCTCAAGGCTACTGGGCTCACACGTGGGAGATGATTTCCTCCGGCATCGCATTGCACCGTTGTAGCAACGGGATCGCTTCGCTTGAGAGTACAAGAATGTCGCAGACTGGATGCGGTTGTATCTTGGTGTTGCCAACAATCTAATAGTCATGAGCCATGCTTGGTTGTGCGAGCAACTTTTCCATAAAGCCGACACCTTTCACTTCCTGGCAAGGATCGTTCTGTTGCATATCAACTCTGCATTTGACCAGATCCTTAAGTGGATGCAGATTGTAATGCCAATGGAGTCAAGGCAAACTGGTCGCTGCCCAGCTTAGAGGATGAGATGAACTGGGCCTCTAGCTTAGAGGAGAGAGCCACCAGGAAGGAGACAGACTTCACCAAGGGCACCACTGAGGAGGAGCAGGAGTACATCCGCAGCCGACTTGAGGAAGCCCGAAGGCTCAAGGCTGTCGCGACAGCTGGTGATGATGATGATGATGAAGGGAATTCCTGAGAGGAGGAGCGTGTTGATGAAGAGATTGCTGGACTTGAGGTGCTAGGAGCTGCGGCTGCCTGGACAGAAGCTACCGGAATGGAAGCTGTTGGGGCAGAGACTACCGGGACATAGGCTGCAAGGCAAGAAGCTGCCGGGGCTGAGCCTGTCGGGGTTGAGGAAGAAGAAGAAGGACTCAAAGCGGGCCCTCAGGCCCCAGCACAGAAACACCGTCTTCGCAAGAGAGGTGGCAGGGAGCCGGTTGTACCGTCTTTGTCACGGGATGGGCAACAAGGAGGATATTGTGCGTCGGCATTCGGCCCGCCTAACTCAAGCCCCAACACCGCCTCCCTGACAATGGGTTGTGAAGGGTGTGGACCCCACACTACAGGAATCAGGCACTTTGCCGTCAGCCATGGCTGATGGCAAAGGCATGCATGGCGGACGGTAAAGGCCTTTGCCGTCAGCCAGTAGACGGCACCTCGTCCGGCTGAACGAACTATGGCAAAGGGCACATTGCCGTCTGCTGGAGGACGGCAAAGAGCTTTGCCTCTTTGCCATCGGCCAGCAGACGGCAAAGGGCCTGGACGGCAGACGGTAGGGCTAGGTCCGTTAAGGGGTTAACAGCGTGCTTTGCCGTCTGTTGGCAGACAGCAAAGACCAGCCCCCAGGTGCCCCCAGGCAGCCGCCACATGGCCTGCTATGTCGTCTGCTGGCAGACGACAAAGACCTTTGCATCTTTGTCGTCTGCCAACAGACGGCAAAGCAACCAAATAGGCCAGCCCAGGTGCCCCAGGTTGCATAGGTAGCTGCCACATGTCAGCTTTGCCGTCTGCTGGCAGACGGCAAACTTCTTTGCGGCCCGCCAGCAGACGGCAAACCTCTTTGTGGCCCGCCAGCAGACGACAAAGTGCCTGTATTGTTGCTGTTTTTTCTATTTTCTGTTATATCCCTGCATTTTCAAAAGATATATATGACATATATATAGTTTCAAGATCAAACATAGCCCATGTATCAAACATCTAGCAGTCCATCAATGCAATAGAACACACAGGGTATTAAAAGATCCAATGCATACATAGTTTCACGGAGTTCATCCATATTTAGATACATAGTTTCACATTGTTCATCAATGCAAATGAAAACAAGAACTAAACACTAGCAGTCCATCAATGTTGCTTCCATGAAGTGAATCAAACCTGCAAAAATGGGAGTAAGAAAGTTAGAAGAAGAAGAAGAAGAAGAATTTTCTTCTTCTTTTCTCATCTTTCTTCTTCTCTTCTATCTTTTTATCCCTTTCCTCCTCATTCTCATTCTTCTTTTATTCTTTCTTTTTCTTCTCTTTCTTCTTCTATTCTTTCTTATTCTCCTCTTTCTTGTTTTTCTTCTTCTTATCCCTTATTTGTGTCATTGTAGAGCTAACATACGTAATTATTCCATTTTTTAGCCAACTTAGCTTACTATGTCAATTTGGAGGAAAATAAGGTAAGTATAGGTCATTTCTGTGCTAACCTAGTTCATGATGCCATTTTTGAGCCAACTTACGTAAGTATAGCTCATTTTTTATCTAACTTAGGTAATTATGCCATTTAGGAGAAAAATAAGCTAACTATGCATTTGTTAAGCAAAACACTAGAGAAAACTTACCCTCATCACAACAAATGCGATGAATATCGCAACTAAGTAACAATTGATCCAACGGCATAATGATACCAAGCCTCATTATCAACGGCATATTTTCTAATCTTCTTAATCTTCAAGCACATTGCATCCATCTTCAAGCGCATTGCATTCATCTTCATCTTGTGATCATCGATGACATCGACAACATACAACTCCAATTCAATCTTCTCTTCTTCAATTCTTTTAATTTTTTCTTTCAAATACTCATTTTACTTTTCAACTAAATTTAACTTCTCGACAAGAGGGTCGGTTGCAATTTCCGATTCACATACCTCCTAGATTAAAATATTTCTATGTCAACTTGATGGCCATAATTGTCATAAATGTGAAATGCAACAAATAGTTATAAAAGAGAATATACCACATCCGAATCATAAATCGGGCGAGGGCCAACGGGGACGGATATCAAGACCATGGCACTATGTATAACAAAAAATCATACAAAGTAAGAAAATTATACAAGTAACTATATAAATCATACAATGATACAAGTAACTATATAAATCAAGTACACCATAAAAAATGAATACCTAATAATAATCTTGATCATCGGGTTCAATAAATGCTCTGAGATCAATAAATGCATCATCATCATCACTATCATCAATGAAGTGCTCGTCGGGTTCAGCGGCATCAACATGTGGAAGGCCACCTTTATGTAATCGGTCAAACATTGACAAGTCATCCGCAGCAATAACCTCTTCTTGTTCAAGCTCTTCTTGGTCAAGCTCAGTGGTGAAGTCGAGTTCACAGTCGTTATCTACTTCAATGTTCTGGTGTGAAGTAGAGCGTTTCTTGAAGCGTTTTTTGGAAAGACGTGTTTCTTGGAAGAATTCACCTTCATTGTGTCTGGGTTAATGTGAGGTTCATAATCCTCTTCATTGGGGGGAGGTGGTCTAACACGTGGCGGCACTTCATAAACGACATCCCAACCATTGAGATTTGGATCACTTTGACAGGCCCATGGTAGATAGAAAACTTGGGTTGCCTGTTGAGCCGTAATATAGACATCGAGAACATCCAAATGGGTGCTTTGTTTGATTTCCACTAGCCCTATATGTTCATGAGTCCTTCTAGTCTCCTTCGGTTGGAACCAATAACATTTGAACACTGCGACGTTTGGTGGGTTTGCACCATAGAATTGAAGTTCATAACTTGCATCAACTCTTCCATAATACTCGGTATCTCCTTCGCCAATAGCAGAGACACAACAACTTGTAGACATCCGGTCATCCATAGATAGCTCTTTGCCATAGGTACGAAAGCAATACCGGTGATGTCGTATTTGTCAAATGAACGGACCTTAAAGTCAAAGCCATTTGCAAATGCGGCTCTCACAAACCCTTGTGGTTTTTGTTAACCATTCATTGGTCATGTATTTCTGACTAGTGTGACCGGTGTACATCTACACATGATCACTCATCTTGCCTAGCTACTGGACACATAAGAAATACACACACACACACACACACACAGATATATATATATATATATATATATATATATATATATATATATATATATATATATATATATATTCATCAGTTAATGGAGTTTGCCACTTTTATTACGGCCATGCAACCTAGACGCTAATAGGTAAACATAGGTCCTAATCCCACCCGAGTATGTGTAGATTGGGTTCGTTTTCCCATGCTCTGCTCGGGATCCGACGCAAAATTTGGGCAGCACCTCCCCGCTATTCTCCTGATACACGTCTCGCAAATAAGCAGAGAGGATGTGTACCCGGAGAACAATAGGGAGGCACTAACAAAATTGTCCATCGGATCCGGACCAGAGCATATGGGAAAACAAACCCAATCTACACATACTCGGGCTGTCCATGGATAATGTTGGACAATTCAAAAGAATCACGGTTATAAATATGCAAATGCATGCATATTTATAGATGTAACCCTTTCGAACGGGAGACGCATAGTGGTCACGCATACTGATGATTGAAGACACCTATAGCTAGCAAGTTGCATCGACACGAAGACCATAACAAAGCAAATGAAGGGGGAGGAGGAGATGTCATTTGTGCTCACCCACGAACGCAGGGGCGGAGCTCGTCAAACGCACGGGGAGGTCGTCGAACACCAGACCCTCGCAGCGACGAAACAACTGCACATTTAAAACCACCTGATCTGCTGCCGCTCAAGTTGTCGGGTCTCTGGCTGACAAGGTCCTTCGTGTGCCTCGGGTCCAAGGAGGGCGCCGGGACTAATTCCTCTGGCTCCGTTTGTTGTGATGTTGCGACCTTATGTTAGGCCTTGCTACCTCCTGTGATGTAATAGCACACTTAAGTAGTTGTGTGAACCAATGCTATCCTTTAAGTTTATCTTGCCCATCGTTCTTGTATGATTGTGGATCCTACGCATGCTCGGAGCCTGTCGAGGCAAACACTAGTTGTGCTGCTGCAGGGGCGAGCCCTTAGCATTCTTGCAAGCATAGGCGCCACCGGCAAGTTACCATTTGATGTTTTCGATGCAGCTGCCTAGACTGTTGAGCGGACTCGAAACAGACGAGGACGCAAACGATCATGGAAGAGTCCCTTCGCATTACGAATATCTCATACGAATACTAGGATCTAAACCAAAGGTGTCGCAAGGGATATATAAAAAGAGTCTAGAAACCAGAAAAGGTTTCGCAACTTATCTTTCTTAATCTTGCAATTGTTGCTGTTAAGGAGGCGCAAATCCTTCCTTTCCCTGGAAATCCCATACACGGAAGGTAGCGCTCAACCCGTATGCAGCATGGATACAACGCACCGCAACGTGTGGCGAGACTTGCCGGGATAAGGTGAAAAATATGCCTTGCCGTGATTTCCTTCCGCAACAATGCTGCTCCCTAGGCTGGGGAAGAGACTCGATAGATCTGCCACGACCCACCGCTTGGTTGAACGCGCATCCCTATGGGGAGAACGTTCGTACCGTCGGGGGGTGGCCTATCAACAATCGGATCTTCCGCTTCCGTGCCATGACCGTCGCGTTCTGTGCACGAGGGAGATCGCGATCGGAGCGGTTGCAACATTGTCCGCGGTGGTCGCGCCGCTCGTGGTGGCCGCGCCGCCCGCGGTGCCTATCTTTGTCTGTCGGGACCATGGCACCCGTGTCGCTCGCAGCCATGGACGAAGGGACCGCCAAAACGGGAAACAACGCCGCCGCTCCACTCTTCCTCCTGGGAGCCATTGCCGGAGCAGCTGATGATGAAGATCGACGCGCTGGTTGCAGCTTCAGGTTCGCGCAAGCGATGCGCCCCCCCCCCCCTCCTACCTGGCACGCCAAAGATGTTGGCGTGGAAGAACGATCATCTATGGGGAAGGGATGCCCCTTTGTGGTTCGGCAAGAGGGCGGTCACATTGCACAAAGGGCAGAAACTGTAGGGGCAGTGCGGCGGTGCACAACTCTCTTTTACCCAGGTTCGGGCCACTTTGTAGCGTAAAACTCTACTCCTGCTGTGGTGGATTGATGTGGAGGAACACGAAGACACGACGCGCTCAAGCCCGGCAAGTGTTCCTCAGGGACGCAGTGTGTGTATACAAGTGTTGGGGGATCTAAAATTTGAACCCTTTGCTCGGTTACCTCGGGCCTCCTTTTATAGCTAAAGGGGCGATCACAGTGGCAAAATAGTCATTTTAGTGTGATTATATAGCTAATAGTGCTATCATACCTAACTCTGGCAGTTAGGACAAAGTGCATTAAATGCACTACTAGTTGTCATGCTGAGGTTGAAGCCTGGCAAGCCTGTCGTGCCGCTTATCCATCTCTTCCTTGTTAGCATGACACGCCTCCTGGACGGGTGTCAATAAAGCTAATCCACTTCCTGCTATGCTGCCGCTTGCTCGACAGGATCCACCTGGTTATTTGAGAGCTTGACACCGCATCGATAAGTGATTTGGGTGCGACGATGTGGGACGGTGGCGCCTTGGCAAGAGCCTGCCGGCAGGGAACCTAGCGGGATCCGATTTTGACGGCCCCGACAAGCCTTGCCGGGGCTAATTAGTCTTCAGAGGCGGTCTCGACCAGGCCGGACTCTCCTGGCCGGCAAGGAAGGCCTCATCAAGGTGATCTCCTTGCTCACTTGCTCTTCTTAATGCTCTCCTTGAGTATAACACGCCCAATGGGGCCAGTATGCCCGGAAAGCCATATCGGTCTGTGCACCGGCAAGGGTAATCAAATACCCATGTTTGTGTACACTGACACATACCAGGCCCGCAGGCCCACAGGCCCGGTCCGGACCCTGAAATGCCCGTAAAGCTCCCGCGGTCACGCTGCAGAAGGCACACTGCTGGCATCGCCGCCCCTCCTCTTCACCTAGTAAGGAGCGAGGCCACGCTGGACGGGCCATGCAGATCGTAAATCGCAAGCGGCTAGTCCCAGTATGTGGATGTACAAGAGGGCAAAAATTGAGCAACGAGCGAGCATGGACCATCATATTTCATTGAGCTGGTAGCGGTTAGGATTCCCTCTACCTTTCGTGCATGCCCCGAAGAGAAGAAGAGCATGCGAAGAACTCCTATTCCCCTCTTAACGCGGGAATACCAACACTTCACACAGCTCTACTATGTCGGTATTTAGCACCATCTTCACATATTTCCCAGATAAATATTGGTGATGTCATTTTAAAAATTAGGCAAAATAGTTTACCTACCAAGTATAATTAAAAATTCATATAAATTTATTCGATTAATATCTCATAGCACAAAGGAAAAATTGCATACATAAAGTACTCCCTCCGTAAAGAATAGTGATCTAAACGCTCTTATATTTCTTTAGAGGGAGTATTACATAAAAAATTAGCTATTAAAAATTGTTGTTGTTTATGAAATTTGGTTCACTATATCACATAGAATGTTTAAAAAATGATGAAGTTGTTATTATTGGTCAAGATATGTCACCTTAAACACACAAACATGATAGATTTACATGTATTACATTTTTCTTGTCAAAAATAAATCATGCAACATGAATTAATTAACTATTCCTATTGGTGGTGGTGAGACGGGGAGGAATGTTGAATTAACATTTTGAAAAAATTGATGCGAGAAAAAATTAGCATATATCTATAGAATTTGATTCTACAAAAAGGTTAAATAACAAGAAGGAAAAGGAAATAAAAAATGAATAGATAAAAGTAAAAAATATGAGCGAACTAACCTGTGGTTGGAGGCTACAAGGACAATGGTATCTTCAGCCCATCAGGGTTCAAGTCCTAGACTTGACATTGGTGCTTGCATTATTCCTGGATTTATTTCAGGAATTCGACGATGTTCGTTCAGTGGGAGGAGACGTTCCCGTCGACTGCGAGGCGCTTATGGTGACTTCGTAAAATCTCAAGATACTATACCGACGCAGTCTGTGAGAGGTGTTCATAGGGGTAGGATGTGCGTGCGCGCGTTAATACGGATGACTGTATGTAAGTGACTTCGATTGGACCGTGTTAAAATATAAAAATAATAAAAATAAAGAATTCATGTCGGCTTATTAGGCCAGGCCCGGCCAACTTAGAGGTACGAGTGACGCTTCACTATTTCCGCATGATTTGTTTGATGCTAGAAAGGGGGGGGGGGGGCTATTCAGCGCCCTTAGCGGACATAATGCCGATAAAATGGGCTTTTCGTATTTAGCGCTTCAGGTGCCGGTTGTTGTTCATTCTGCAAACCGGCGCACACACCACCCTCAGTTTTGGGCCAGCCCATTTATGGTTTTTTCTGTTTTAATACTCTAACAAAGGAGTGTGCGAAAAGTGCGGGCCCCAACTGAGTTCGAACCAGCGATCTCATTGTTACGAAGGAACTGCACTAACCACTACACCAACTTGTCGCTCGTGTACACCTACTTCCTTTCTTACTTCTAAACATATAGGAAATGCCCCTATGTTTTCCAGGTATTTTCCATTTTTTGTTTTCCTGTTTATTTTAATTTTTTTAAATATCTGAACTTTTAAAATTTTGATGAGCTTTTTAAAAAAATGTTGAACTTTTAAAAAAAATTATGAATAGTTTTCAAATTCGATAGATTTTTTTCAATTCAATGAACTCTTTTTTAAAAATTCGATGAAAATTTTCAGATTTGATGATCTTTTTTTCAAATTTGATGAACTTTTTCCAAAATTGATGAACTTTTTTTCATATTGGTGAATGTTTTTCAACATTTTTATGATCTATTTCAATTTGTTGTGAACTATATTTTCAAAATTGATGAACTTCTTTTGAATAGGGCAATGTTTGCTTTTGCATGCTCATTGTTTTTCCAAAATTTGTTAAGTTCTGAATTTTTTTTAGAAGAAAATCATGTATAAGCGGGTAATGTAGTTTTTAATGTATTACCATTTTATTCAGTCACGTGCAACAACATGCATGCCCTAGTGGTTAGCCAAACACCTGCTGGAATTGTAGGGGCGAGTTTGATTCTTCACGGGTGCACTTTTTTGGGGGGGGGGGGGGGGGGGGGGGGTCACCTTTTAAAACCATTATGTGTGCTGCGCCTTCGTGTGCCGGCCCACTTGGCGCTGTAATGAGCGTCGGTTGTATTCCGCGGCGCTTACAACGCCCAATAGGAGCTCCCACTAAAATGCCCAAATAGTCCTTTGAGTAAACTCCCGCATGGGCCGGCCCATGTGTCACTCTTGTTGCAGAAAAGAGCCAACACCACTTGTTTTGAAGGAAAACTTGATTAAAATATTAACAGGAGGTGGCTCTAAAAAAAGGCTGCAAGCCTTTTGACATGAAATTTTATTATTGCAAAAAGAATTTCATGAATAAATAAAAATAACGGTTTTGAAAAGTTCATGGACTTAGAAAACCATGAGTTTTTATAAAATGCTTATAATTTTTTCAAAATTATTTAATGGGTTAAAAATATTCACTTAGAAAAGTATTCATGGTTATAAAAAATGTTCACAAATTGGAAAATATTTATATGTTCAAATGTACTACCTTTCTAACTAAATATAAAACATTTTTGCAGTTCAAAATATTCTGCAGAGGTAGTATTCACTTACAAATATATTCATCAATTTTAGAAAATGTTCACGAATTGAAAAATATTTACTTTTTAGAAATATTTGTATATTAGTTTCAAAAGAGTAAAGCAAAGTAGAAGAAAACCAGAAAGAAAAAAACCGCGCAAACACAAGTAGAGAAAAAACATAACGAAAACCCGTCAAACCAGCAACATAACGAAAACCCGTCAAACCAGCTACGCTGTCAAGGCAACGAGTTACCCTACATGGGCCGGCCCATCACTCTTGCCCGGTGCGTCATAGCAACTATCCTTCTCAAAAAAAGAAAAAAAACTATCCTTCTCTTTGAGCAAAGAAGAATTGAAAATACCATGCTAGAGACATCTCTTTTTTCACATAAGAGACACCTTTTAGCAGTGGCAGCGGCAGCACGGGTGAGCTTGTGCGATTTGTGATCTAGACGCTCATATATTTCTTTACAGAGGGAGTAAGAAGTTAATCAAGCTAAGGAAGTGTGTTCTCCCCTCAAGCAGCAGTAGCGGCAGTTGACTGGACTGGAGGAGCTACGATGATTTTAAAGTTTGCTACTCCCTCTATCCAGTGTATTGTCAAAAATGTTCTTATATTACAGGACAGATGTAGTAGTTACGATGGAAAATTTACTAGCAACTGGAGATACTCTGTTTTTCCCCTCCTCTCTGTTTTTTTTGAACGAGAGAGGGGTCCAGAAGGACCCCGAGACTACATTAGTAATAAAACAGCGGTGGTACACATCAGTATGCAAAAGGACCCCGAACTAAACCTAGATAACACACTGGTCCCTGCATTTTACAAAGAGGACCCCCACAACCAAATGAAAAACGTGATCGGGTCCAAAGCACCTTCGTCACGGATGCAACCTTGCCACCGCCGGGGACAACACCACTTGGTGCGGCAAAGCCTCCACGACACCTCGCCGCGGACTCCATGTCGAAGAAGCACTGCCTCCCAATTGGCTCCATAGACGAGAGGAAGAAGTACGTCCGCCCTTTGGCCAGCAGATCCGATGGCATGGAAGAAACGGCCGGCAGCCAAGCGCCATGGACGGCGCGGTAGCCATTGACCAGCAGCCATCGGGGATGAGCACAAACCCGATCTGGACCTCCATATCTCCCCTGCTTCAACTCCACCACCACGGTGACCATAGAAGCGAGAGAGGGAGCGGAGCACCTCCAGAACAGGGAACCAGGCGAGCTTATTGGTGGAGTAGCCGACGATGCGCTCCACGACAGCGACTGACCTCCAGTCAGCACCACCATGAAGACCACCGCCGTAAGCCACCGGCCCTGCTCGCCCGCGGTGGCGGCGCTATCCACATTGGCATACCGCCAAACCCCACATGGGCAGAATACCACCTAAAACTAGACGTGTTATATACAAGACTACTCCGTGCACCTCTCCCTTCTCTACTCTGCCCGGCTACACCATCGGAGAAGATAGGGGATCGGGCCGGGAACGGTTACTCGCTCTCGACTCTCAAGGGGCTCTCTCGAAGGCTCACTCTCCCCCCTCTCTGTTAGAGTTGTGTCGAATATAGTGTACAAGGTAGGTTAGAGTTGGACTCGTAGTTGTATTGTGTTTATATAGGATATGGAGTCATGTCCTGATAGGACACTTGTATCCTAGGCCTTTCATATATAGCAGGGTAGACACATAATGTAACCTATGCCAACATAATAGCATAGGCGCGCAAGGGGGAGCCGGCGGCGTGTGCCGGCGTCGGGGTGGCCGGTGTGCGGTATTGTGACGGTGTCACGGGGAGGAGCGCCCGTAGTCAAGCCCCGGGGATGTAGCCATATCGGTGAACCTCGTTAACAAATCTCGGTGTCGTGCTCGTTTGATTGCTTGGTCCTCGGATGATCGACGACAGCCTCGGATTTATTCTAACACTCCCCGCTAAGTGCTTGACCTGCTTGAGCTTACATTGTCATACTGATTGGTATTTCTCACGTATGTGATCATTATGCCCTGGAAAAAAAACTACTATGGAAAATGGTGAGCACCACAAGAGCATTTTGGGACAGGTGCCCGCAAAACCAGCTTACCAATTAATTAGAAAAGGCGGCTCTAATTAAGTGAGTACTCTGTACTCACATCATGTGAGAGCAAGTACAATAAGGTGACATAAGCAGACTATAAGGAATAGAATATTATATCTTTGCTTATTTGGAGGAGAGAGAAGTGGAGAAAGAAGAGAAGTGGGCTCTTAGTTAGGGCATCTCCAACAGGTTGTATGTTAGTCTTATTGATAAAATGTCCATGTCATCAACCAACAAGCTATCATACAACTACTTCAATAGGTTGTATGTAAGCTATCCAATATATGGTGATAAAATAAATGTGATTGCTCTCTATTTCACCTTGGAACTTGTGCAAAGGTTGTTGGTTAATCTACATACTCCCTTCGTCCGGATTTATTAGGCCTATCGACCAAAACACAAAGACCAAGGAAGAATACTATTGGTAGGCACTTGTGAATTCCAAAGCATCACAGCAGCCGGTTGCCCGTTCCGCTTTTGCATGCAACCAACTACACACATGTACATCGCTAGGTAGTTATTGCCTACAGCTGGTTGCATGCTATTTTTCTACATGCAGCGATTCAATGGAAGCAGCAGCCCAATCGTGCGCGAGTTCGGCGGAGGAGATCGAGGAAAGCATACACGTATATCTAGAGGGGCCTTAGAAAAACATACTATGGCAAAGTTGCTAAAGGGCCTAATAAACCCGGACGGAGGGAGTACAACTTTGCTTTCTCTCCACATTTATTACATGTCACATCATCATTATGTCTTAGGTGGCAAATTTATCAACACCTATCTTACGATTGTTGGAGATGCCCTTAGTAGCCAGCTGCAACACGAGACCCAAGACACTTTGTGAGAATGTAAGGTGGACCAACTAATAATGAAGTAGTACATATTTAAAACTTATTATTGTACATGCCGGCTATAAGGTTGGCTCTAGATGACGTGACAACTCCTTATAGCCGACCGTTGGCTGTATTATTAACCATGCTCTGAGAGCACACAGAGGATATTGCGGGATGGTAATAGTGGATATCACGATTAGGCTTTGCATCAAATGACCAAACTAACCAAAATATATGAGCTGATGCTTTAACTAATCAACCGGGTAATCCACCTTCTCCTTTTTCCCGGTTGACGAAACAAAGGCCAGTTCTTCTTTATCCGACAATGACAATGCATCATCGTTTAACCTGTCGATCGACATCTTGCGCACGGTCCTCGAAGTGAAACAAATCACAAAGACTCCTGTGTGTCATGCGATACTCCTGGCACAAATGTCGTTTTGAAGTAACTGTTTTTTCTTTGAGTCTATGAAGTAAATGTTGTCCGGCCAAGTCCCTTCATATGGAGGTGTGTTGGCAGCCCAACATCAAGCCAAAAACCCAACACACGTGAGTCACTGATCTTCACTGATCTTTGTTGCATCCAACGACTGAGAGCACAAAAGCGGGACAAGGAGAAAACCTAGCCACTCCACTTTTGTTGTTGTTGTTGAAATATTAGGATGGGCCTAAGGTCCATCTAAAAATTTATGAAAATCTCTAAGGACCCATATGGGTTTAATTAGCACTAGGTGTAGTGAAAAGTTTAGTCCCATCCCGAATGTTGGAGAGGAGTTGGACCTTCTTATAAGGGTTTCTCATCCACATGCTCTTGGAGCTTGAGAATAGACCCTCACGCACTACTCCTCTGCTGCCCGCCGCGCCACGTGTTGCAGGAATGAGCCGCACCGAGTCAAGGCCGCGCCTATATAAGTGAGCCGTCTGCTAAACCCTAGCCGCCACCGGCAACACCATCCCGTTCACCGTGTACACGGTTGACAGGAGAGCATTGCTCGCCTCCGTTCGTCTGTTTCCTCTACGTCTGCATCGCCTTCACCATCATCATGTCTCAGACCGACGCCAACCATCTTGCCGCCGAGAAGCGCGAGACCGACAAGAAGGACATTGCGGCTTCTACATGGCCTACTGGAGGATATAACGCGTTTATCCCTCTCCCGCCTGTTTACGATTAGCGGTACTAGCATTATGTGTAGATGTGTCTACTGTTTGCATAGTAAATGCTTGTCTAGCTCAGAATGAGTACGTCGCTAATTCTGTCAATGACATGCTAGTGACTTATTTCTGGATTAAATTAGTCGAAAAATTGCCTATTTACCCAATAGGTGTGTGGTTGTCATTTCCGTGAGAGTGAGAGAACACACAAAATAACACAACCAAGGAGAAGAGCAGAAGAAGAAGAAGAAGTGGAGGTTATGTCTAGATTTGTTGCATCTGACTAGACAGTCAAGTTAGTATTGAAGGCTCAAATGTGCTTGGATTGGCACCACTCGTTTCTTAGTTTGAGTACTTCGATCTGGTTAGCTGATTGTGAAGATTGGGTCAGTGGAGCATCAGATTTGAGGGAGGAGAGTTTCCCCTCTGGTCCATGGCCTCCATGGCGGCGGAGGGGCGAGAGCCCCTCCGAGATTGGATCTCTCTCTCTCTCTGTTATCTTCTATTTCACGTTCCTGTTTTCTAGCCTTTCACCGCTTCTTAAATATCCGGAGATCCGTAACTCCGATTGTGCAGAAATTTTAACATGTTTTTTTTCAGATATAAACTTCCTTGCGGCTGAAGTAGAGCCCCAATCGACTTACAGGGTGCCCACAAGGAACCACAGCGGACCGGGGGAGGTCGCGCCCTAATGTCTTGTGGAGGCCGTGGGCCTCTGTTTGCGTTGATTCCACCTCCTAAAAATCACATATATTCCAAAATAATTCTCCATAAATTTTTATCGCGTTTGGACTTCATTTGATATGGATATCCTGCGAAACAAAAAATGTGCAACAAACAAGAACTGGCACTGCGCACTGGATCAATATGTTAGTCTAATAAATCATATAATATGTTGCCAAAAGTATATGAAAGTTGTATAATATTGGCATGGCAAAAATTATAGATACGACAAAGATGTGTCAGGAGGCAGTGGCATCGCAGGGAGGTTTGGACGTGGTGGAGTAGCTGTCTCCTCCGCCGCACCCGGATCCCCGCACCCGTTCCCTCCAAGCGCCGACGCGGATTACGCCGTCTGACCCCCTTGGGTCAGAGGATGATGCGACCGTCGACTGGGCCATTCCGTACATTTTTTCGCCCATGCAGATGCTGACGATCGACGTGTGTGACTCGCCGCAGCTCGTTCGGGCGCGGATGAGCACTGGCACCGGCACTGCCCGGGCTGCCCTCGACATGTTCGACGGAATGACCGAACAAGAGTCGATGAACTTTCTTTGGCCCTGTCCGATCTGTTTTTAGCATAGACCACTAGTTCGTTTCGCACATGGTGAATGCTTGCAAACCATAATAATGTTTTTTAAAGGAGAATGTACTCCCGACCATTGCATCTGGGCATTGCATGCAACCATTTTATTAATTTTTCACAAAGTCCTTACAAGGTAATACATCAGTAAGCCTAAAGCCACCATCTTGGCAACACTTGTCGCTACTCCTATCCCGTTGATGAAGGGGTGCCGAATATCCGAGCCTAATACCAAACAGACATCGCACAACACATAATATCAAATGCCGGATGCCCCATCCAAGCTACAATACTTGGACTGGATTACAAACGGGTCCGGCGCACTTTCAATGGGCACCACATGCGCACGCTGCAAGGGCCGTCACCTCCTTCATCCATCGATCCATCCTCAGATCAGATACTGACGCATCGACCTTGCCAGGCCTCCCTGCCATGGATGCCACCATGACGCCAGACAACGTCGTCCTCCTGCGCGAGTCCATCGGACGCCGAGTCTCCACTGCGCCATGCCATCGAGATCCGTCGCCATCCATGTGTAGGATGAAGCACTGCTCCACCACGTACTGACGACCAACCACTGAGCCATCCACATGTCCGTCCAACCTATGAATGTCTCCAAAGATGTTGCCCCCATGGGGTGACGATGAAGACGTCGCCAACATCTGGTCCTGGAGGCCCCTCAACGCCTCCAACGAGGGCTACGACGCCCACGGGTGCCATCATCAATGGTAGCCTCCTCCAGATCTGAGGTTTCCCCCGGAAACAATGGAGCGGGGAACACCCCACCATCGCCTCCAACGAGGAAAACGACACCCACGGGTGTCGTTGATGATGATGGCATCCTCGCCCACTTCATCAGCTAGGACACCATCTCCTCCTCCAGTTGATCCATGTCGGGAAGCCACCACGAGGCAACACCCACCGACCAGATTCCTTTGGACCGACGATGAAGACAACCAAAGGTAGAGGAGGTCACATCGCTGCGTGACCGGCGCCATGGCCACACACACGTCGTCCCGAGGCGCCCGCTCAAGATCCACCGTCACATCCACGCTTCCAAGCCGCAACGAAGGGACGCCCCGCCGCCGCCATCACCCCCCGCACGGGCTTTGCCCAGCCGGGATCCGGCGGCGGTGGGAGGGGAAGCAAAGGGGAGCCGGAGGAGATCGGGATCTGGAGGTGAGGGGAGACGGACCAGATGTGGAGGTAGACGGGAGGTGGAGGCGGAGGAGATCGGGATCGTGTAGGAGTCGTTCTTGTCGAACATGATCAATGTCAATGAAGATCCGACCAAAATGGAGTATGAATTGGACGCCAGTGATCCGAAGCCATCCGTCACGCTCGGACATTGATTTCATTTTGCCATGTCCGGTTTGTTGAACTATAATTTGCTTTGCTTTGTTTCGAATTTTGGCACTCGGACAGTTTGTATCATATATGATTGACGTACATGGATTGCATGGATTTGAGGATAGGAATTTGCGATATATGGATGTGTGAAGCAACATTTGAGGGGTGCCCGGTCAGTGCCCGAGGACGTGCGGGCGCGTCCGTGGGCGTTCGAGGGGTCAGATTTGCCGAGTCCGACTATAGATGCTCTAACAACCTAAAGTTAAAGGAGGCAGCTTCCCCCTTTAATCATGTTTTTTAAAGATTAAGGCTTGTTTTACCCCGCGTATAAGTTGTTTGAATTCAGGGTTTCCCTGCGCCTGCTCTGCTTCGCCCCCTTGGTGGCCAGCGGTTTCAGTACGGCTGAGCCAATGCAGCGAAATATTCTCTCTGGGCCTGCCGCTGGCTCAGCTAAGATCTACCTCCTGCGCGGCGCGGGTGGTGGCCGGTCAGGACAGCGCAGGTGGTGGTGCCTCTTCCTCTCGGGATATGGACGGTACAGGCACGTTGAGAGATGGAGCAGCAGCACGCGGCCCTCCTCCTTTGGCATGTGAGAATTCTAATGGATGGACAGTTGAATGCCGCAGAAAGGCAGCCAAGTACTACTACTACTGCATGATTGATACGGATAGGTGTAGGTAGGCTGCCTATCTCTAGCCACGGCAGATTCTACTCCCTGCTGCTGCTAGTGCTAGGAGTACGTACGCTCGCTCCGCCATGATATGCAACCGCAGTAACTGCTGCTGCACGGCCAAGTACGTACCACGGCGTGTCGCGTGCATGGTTTTGCTTGCTTGCACAGTTAAAACCACTGCTGCGCGTCGTACAAATATACTTGCATGTAGCCGTTGCCTGTTGGAGATAGGCAGATAGCTGTTGGCCCGGGTTTTAATACCCGTACGTACTCCGTCGGCCGGTGGACTGCGGCGCACCAGTCCACGACGCCCCCGCGGCGCAAGGCAACAATTGTATCTACTCTAATCTAATTCTAATCAACCAGGCATTTCGTCGCCGCCACGATCGAGCCCAACGAACGTGGCCAGAGTCTTTCAGAATTTACCGTGGCCAGGATCGATCCTCTGCCCTCCTCACACAGAAAATGAACACCCTCTGGTCTCTGGTGCGTTTATAGCAGCAAGGTGGGACGGACGATCAGGGCCGGTCTTGAGATTTTGAGGGCCCAGAGCGAAACTAAAACTCGAGGCCCCTTATATATAGAAATTGTAACAATGATAATGGATATGAGATTTATAACAAGCTCACTTTCGCTCGTATCATTATCCCTAGAACTTGAACTATGACGTTTGACGAGGGCGATCCTCTTGTGAGATCCACAAGTGTTGGCCCATGACGAGTTGTCATAATTCCGGCACAGTGTGCTTGATATGGTATTTCCTTTGTCCGGATTTATCAGTCCTCCTCGGGTTTTAAGCCTATTTTTGACCTAACATTTGACTAATAAACTATGTGTTATATATCACAAATATAGATCATTAGCAACATTCTTCAAATACTAACCCGATTATAAACTTTTGGCATATAACTCGTATATTAGTGAGTAAAATTTCTAATCAACTTCAGGCTCAATTTTTTAGGGGACCTAATAAATTCAAACAGAGAAAGTTTGCAGTGTGCCGGTGTGTTGTATTTGGATTCTAATTAATATACACAAATATAGAACAGTTTTGCTAGAACTCATCTAGATGAGATATAATTTGGTCTCATTCACCTTTTATAGCCATTGGATGTGATACTATAAGATATGTGTGTGCTGACGTGGGTTATACTGTTCTTGTTTTCAAAGTGAATGAGACCAAATTCTATCTCATCTAGATGAGTTCTAAATACTCTCAATATAGAATGGTACAAATAGATACTTAGATAAACCCAAGAAGAATATTTTATACGTTCAATGACGCTGACGACGGGCGCTCGACGATGACGCAAAGTGAGACTGGTGCCTGGCCCTGGCAGGAGGCGGGAGGCGCTCGGCTATCTGCATTGGCTTCCAGCGATCATGGCCCGGAATAGGCATCGCCTCGGCCTTGATCAATCCATTAAGCGATCGTTGCCGGCGAGAGAAACAGGAAGAGTGAGATTGGATCGGGGCTTGGAAATATGGAATACGATCTCAATTTTGGATGGAGACTGGAGACATGGAATACATCTGTACATGACGGCGTACTACTTGGGGAATAGCCACGATAGAATCAGGAAAGCTGCGTTTTTTCTTTGAGAATCAGGAAAGCTGCGTCTGCATACGTGATTAGCGTGCGAGATCGAAGGAAATTAAGTTGTTTTTTTAGGAAACGAAGGAAATTAGGCTGCGTCTGCCGCTCTGCACGATCCCTGCGATACTGCCCTGCCTCACTGGGCAAGGGCCCGTGGAGCGTGGACTACGTGCGAGGGGCCCCATGACCATGGGGGGCCCGGGGCGGTCGCCCCCCCTGCCCCCCCTCAGGGCCGGCCCTGCGGACGATGCATGAATTTATGAATGCTCGATGCACGAAACCGTAGTACGGTAGTAGTGCTGCAGGCGCAGCGGGTCCTTGGATTTCTTGCGAGATCTCTCTCTCTCTCTCTCCATGATGGCGGTACGTCGTTGGTATCCATTGCTGCCTTTACTCACCGGCGACACCTCCATCAATTCATGCATGTCCGTGTCATCAAATCAAATAGACGATCCATCGATGCGCAAGCATGCATGCTCATACGTAAACGTACTAGTACCACAACTACTACTCTCCTCCCCAGCTATAACGAATACAATGCGGGCGTAGTACCGCCGCTGCTTTTACCGTCGGTACGTCGCGTACGTACCACTTGTGAGTGGTGGTAAGATTCGGCACGTACTGCGTACGGAGGACCGATCAAAGCCAAAGCCAGCAGGCCAGCGTATTGCTAGCTACAAACGTATACGCCACCGATCACACACTTTACTGCAGCCAAACGTCTCCCGGGCCCCGGCCGTTTCGGACAATTTTACTGTTTTGACCCATCAGCGAAAGATTAGCACGATTTAACCCTAGTTTGAAACTTTTTTTGGATCTGACCCATTTCAGGACGCCAGCAACCATGGCGTCTTGACCACACGAGAGACGCCGTGGTCTCCGGCGTTTGGCCTTGGCCCACTCAAACGAAAATTACGAACGTGGCAAAGGCTAGACGCCGCAAACTTTGACGTCTTGGCACCCTTGTAGGCATGCAGCCGGGTTGTTCGATTAGCGAAGCATGCAACTCTGCCCGCCAGCAACCTCCGGTCCAATTTTTTCAAGTTTTACATATGTCTTGCTAGTTGTGTCTATGAAATACGTGTTTGAATATTTGTAACACTTTATGTTCACTCTCCACAAAGAAAAAATGACTAGTATTTGAAACGAAAATTGTGGACCGAATTCATGCAAAGTTTGACATGTTTCATCAAAATCAGATGATATTTGGCAAGTTCAACTAAAAAACAAATAAAACTATGCGAGGTACCAGGCAATGACCTCGTACGCACGGCCGCCCTGGCCAGCAACACCTCCGTGGTCGTCCGGTCCGCCGTCATCACCGCAGGAGTCTTCGTCATTGTAGGTGCCGCCACACCCCTGATCGGCCGCCGTCTGGCGCTCGCGTTGTAGTGCCGTGTCGGTCACAGACACCAGTCTAGAGTACTGCAGCTCTACACTATTTATACCCCTTCTAAAACAGGAACTGGCGTAGGAATATCGTTCGATTTTAGTTGAACTTGGCGTAGTTTCATTTTTTTTACTTTAGTTAAACTTGTCAAATATCGTCTGATTTTAATGAAATATGTCAAACTTTCCATGAATTCCATCCACAATTTTCATTTGAAATGAGTGAAAATTTGGTGCATGCGGTTGGACTGCTGGCTCCCATATCCATGTCCGCGGAATGGTAGCCGGAGCATGAAGACTGACGCCGCTTCAATGCGGCGCATCGGCCGAAGTTGGCTTCTCGGACTCCACGCCCACATTGAAGCAGCACCACCCTCCCGCTAGGTCAAGTCGGGCTGATCAACATCGTCCAGTTTTGTCTGCTCTGGAAAGGCAGACCGGCATTAATGCACGGCGATCGTTCGAGATTGGGATGCGTGGTGATGATTTTGGACTGGACAGCGTTGTCGGATGCTTATGTGGCACGAGTCTACACATAAACAAACCTCTTCTAATTTAGTGCCGCTTTGTGAAAATTCGGACACGCGGATGTTTGCGGCACGGTGTTGGATGCAAAAATTGATCGGGATACCATGATTGAGATATTGAGACACGGGATACTATTCTTTTTTGACATGTGAACATACTAGTTTCTCCTTTTTTTTGCGGGGAGTGAACATACTAGTTTACAAATATTGAGACACGTATTTCATAGAAAAATAATAAGATGCAATTGGCAAGGAATAAAACTTGAAAGAAAAGAGACTGGAGGTTGCTGGCCGGGCAGACTTGCATGCTTCGCCAATATATAATCGAACAAGCCGGTTGCATGCGTACAAGGTGCCAAGACGCCAACGTTTATGGCGTCTCCTCTTTGCAATGCCGTAATTCTCGTTTGATTGGGCCAGGGCGAGACGCTAGAAACCGAGACGTCTTCCTTGTAACCAAGACGCCATGGTTGCTGGCGTCTATAAATGGGTCAGATCCGAAAAAAGTTTCAAATTATGGTTAAATTGTGTTAAACTTTCGTTCATGGGTCAAAACAGTAAAAATGTCCGCCGTTTCAGAGCTCCGACTGATCAGCTCGTACTGGCTAGCTATTACCGGACGTCGTACGTACGCTGCCTTTGGTCGTACCCGTACGTGCCGTTTTCTGAGGAGCGATTTTCATTCGCGGCATCGTGATCTTCGGTGAACCAAAAGGATTCGATCGTGACCGTATATCTATCTGCACGCACGGTACCGACGACATCGGGTTATTAGGGACGTCTTCCAGTGGAGCAACGACTAGTTTCAGTACGGGGTCTAGCCGTTTAGGCTTTTGCGGTCCCATGCATTTCCACGGCCCGAAAAAGAAGATCGTTGTATTTTATTTTGCGGGCAAGAAGATACGTAAGTTATTTGAAAGAAGGGAAAGACACGAAGAAAGAAGTATATCGACAGTAGTGGAAACCCATGACGATATATTTTGGACACCAATGACCGGGGAACGGCAGCCATGGAGGTGCCCCCAGCGAAAGACACGTTCCCTGAGGCTTCTTTCGGTTCCATGGGGTTTTTCAGGGGCCTCCAATGCTCTTCAATTCCCATGTGGTGGGGATTAAGCCCCCATATGTGTCCACCTCGATGCCCTCCCGTGCTCCTTCTTCGCCTTATAAAAGCAATACCAATGGGGCGATCCATTTCGTTCGCAGCCTTTCGTTTGGATCGGCGCGGACAGAATAAGCGGCCCAACGCGCCGACCCAAACGGACGCGCGTCCGTTTTTCGTCCGCGGGTGACCCATTTCCGGTCCAATTTTGAGCCGGATTTGCGTCGGCGTGGACAGGAGACGGACGCACGCGCGCGCCTACTCCTGCTCCGGGCCCGCTAGTCTGTGGCACATTAGCCTCCCCCCCCCCAACAAGCAACCCTTGCCCCGCCTCCTCCGTCACGGATGCCGCCACCCATTTTTGCCGGCGACTCTTCCAGCTGCCGCCGCCTTCACATCCGCCCAGCAACGCCGCCCCTGCCCCCCGTCGCCCGCCACCGCCGTTTTGCCGCCCGGGAGCAAACTGATTCCCACCGCCGCTTTCCCCACCGCACAGCCGCCCGCGACGAACAAGACGCCTCGCCGCCCCTGCCACATCCGACCTGAATGCTCGTCGGACACCGTCACACTCGTCGGACGCCGGCGGGGCAGCTAGCTGATCTGTGGGCGCCGCGTCTCCACTTGCCGGCCGTCTCCTTCTTCGACGCCCGCAAGCTGTTCGACAGCTTGCCAAGGTACGAAAATGGACTCCGCCGATGAGTTCTTTTTCCACAATTTCCTTTGCGACTCCGACGATTCATCATCCGACGACGAGGAGGAGATATTGGCAGCCGTGTTAGTCCATCACCACCTCAACAGCCAGCGGCCGTTGTTCCCTGGCTCCATTCCGGGCCACCTTCCGGCGTTGAATCGCAACCGAGAGAGCGGGCATTTCCTTCTCTGGAAGGACTACTTTGATACAATAAACCCGTTGTTCAAACATCAAAAATTCCGCCACCGGTTCCGTATGAGTAGGCATGTTTTCAACCGTATTAGAGAGGGAGTGGTCGGCTATGATGACTACTTCGAGTGCAAAGAGGATGCCGTCGGCAAGATTGGTTTCTCCTCTTATCAGAAATGCACTGCCGCCATCCGAATGCTTGCATACGGAGTGCCCGGTGATCTCATTGACGAGTACGTCCGTATGAGCGAGTCTACATGCCTAGAGTCTTTGTATAAGTTCTGCAAGGCTGTGATTGCTGTGTTTGGTCCTGAGTACTTGAGAGAGCCTACAACTGAAGATACAGCCCGTTTGTTGGCGATGAATGCCAGCAGGGGCTTCCCGGGGATGCTTGGCAGCATAGACTGCATGCACTGGGAGTGGAAGAACTGCCCTTCTGCTTGGCAAGGGCAGTATAAGGGACATGTCAGGCTTGCATTGTCATACTAGAGGCCGTGGCGTCTCAAGATCTCTGGATCTGGCACTCTTTCTTTGGCATGGCAGGATCACACAATGATATCAACGTGCTTCAGTGCTTGCCGGTGTTTGCTAGGCTTGCCGAAGGCAACAGCCCACCGGTGAACTTTACTGTCAACGGCCACAACTACGACAAAAGGGTATTATTTGAGTGACGATATCTATCCTCAGTGACCACTATTGTCAAAACAATACCCAACCCGTCGGAGAGAAAAAGAAAAGATTTGCCCAAGAGCAAGAGAGTGCTAGGAAGGATGTCGAGCGTGCCTTTGGTGTTCTGCAATCTCGATGGGGCGTCATTCGGTATCCTGCTAATACTTGGAGCACGCAGAAACTGTGGGAGGTGATGACTGCTTGTGTGATCATGCACAATATGATCGTAGAATACAAGCGCCCGGAACGTCTGTACGATCAAGGCTTTCGGTTTCAGGGTGAGAATGTTGTGCCTGAGCATGGAGTAGCGGCAATATTTGAGCAGTTCACTCAGTTTCATGAAGACATGTGTGATTGAGAAACTCACGTGCAACTGCAAAATGATTTGGTTGAGAATATGTGGACTCATGTTGGCAACCAATAGATGTATCTTCTTTTACTCGTTTGCAAAGCTATGTCAAACATTTTTATTTGTATTTGGCTTGTAAAACTATACTATTTATTTGGGCGGCTAAACTATTTTGCTTGCATTTTCATTTCACAAAATGTTTGAATGCAAATTAATGTAAAATTGGGCGGCCAGCCGGCCATGCCTGCACATATGGGTCGGCGCGTTGGGCGCGCTGCCGACCCATATGAAAAATAGGACGGACGCCGGGCGGGCAGCCGACCCAAACGGACAAAAAGCGGACGAAATCGCCATCCGTTTGGGTCGGCCCGTTGGGGTTGCTCTAAATTCTCAAATATTCCGAAAACCCTCGGGGAGACCCTAGATCAGATGTTCCGCCGCCGCAAGCCTCTGTAGCCACCAAAAGTCAATCAGAAGCCCGTTCCGGCATCCTGCCAGAGGGGGAGATCATCACCGGTGGCTATCTTCATCATCCCGGCAACCACCACGATGAGGAGGGTGTAGTCCACCCTCAGAGCTGAGGGTTTGTACCGATAGCTATGTGTTTAATCTTTCTCACGCGCGATCTTGAGATGTCACGATCTTGATGTATCATGGGCTTTGGTAACATAGATGGATCATATGATGTTTCTTCCCTCTCCACTCTTGTTGTGATGAATTGAGTCTTTACCCTTCGAAGTTTTGTCTTGTCGGATTGAATGTTCAGATCTGAGAACACATGATATATGTCTTGCATATGAATACCCGTGGTGACAATGGGGTATTGTTTTGATTCACTTGATATATGCTATGTCACTCAACTTGCGGATTCCCGACGTGACTTTGGGGTAATCTATGCGTAGGGGTTGATGCACGTTTTTATATATCTTTTCTCCGATAGAAACTTTGGGGTCTCCTTGTAGTTCTTTGTGTGGATTGAGCATTATGAATCTGAAATTGTTTGATACATATCTTATAATTAACTCATGGGTACTCGCGGTGACATTAGGGTATCTAGGTGACATTAGAGTTGGTTGATATGCCTCGTATGGTGTTATTTTAGTACGAACTCTTGATTAGATCGGTCGGAAAGAATAGCTTGATGTTATTTTAGTACAAACTCTAGGATAGATTGATTGGAAATAATAGCTTTGAGGTGGTTTCGTACCCTATAAACAATTTCTATCTTTTGCTCTCCGCTAATAGGAATTCCAGAGTGATTCTTTATTGCACTTTGAGGGATAATCATATGATCAAACTATGTTAGCATTGTTGAGAGATTGCACTAGTGAAAGTATGCATCCTAGGCCTCATTTTCCATTATTGCAATACCATTTGTGCTCCGTTTTATCATTTACTACCTTGCTGTTTTTTATTGTTCGTACTACAAAAACTCATATCTACTATTCATACTACACTTTTATCACCATCTTTTCGCCGAACTAGTGCACCTATACAGTTTGCTATTGTATTGGGTGTGTTGGGGACACAAGAGATTTCTTGTATTTGATTGCAGGGTTGCTTGAGAGAGACTATCTTCATCCTACACCTTCCACGGATTGATAAACCTTAGGTCATCCGCTTGAGGGAAAATTGGTACTGTCCTACAAAACTCTGCGCTTGGAGGCCCAACACGTGTCTACAAGAAATAAAGTTGCATAGTAGACATCAATCGCAAACATTTTAGATAGAACACCCGTATGCAAAGTGAGATCAGGATTTGTGCATCTCTTCAACGCAAACGGTTGTTTTGGATGACCTGTGTGTAACCACTTACAAATAATTTGGTAAGATTTGCATTTGTCACATTGGGTATGTTGCCATATTTCAAACTGGAAAGATTGACATTTGTTGATCTAATAACATTGCCATTTGTCAACCTTGTAACACTACGATTTGTCAAAATATGCAGATAAAAATCACTAGCAGTATCTAATTTTTGCAACTAAAATTCATTAATTAAGCATAGACTTCATTCATAGATTAAGCAGTCGTTCTTTATACAAACAGTTCAACTCGACAGCTGAACCGACCAAACTTTTCCCCAATTGTTGCCAACCACGTACTGAAATAACTAGTTCTACTTTATATACCAGCTAATTTTAAGTACGTTGTACAGTTCCACCACAAATATAATCAGATGAACTGAACAAAATAGCCCCTAAATACTACTACTACTACGAAGGGGCTTTGTACTACTTCTGGCAGCCTCTCTTCTACCGAACGCGCTTAGTAAGAGGAAGAGGAGGAGGAGCCTACTGACGAGCCGAACAACTGCAATACGGTGCCTGCCGTTGTTGCACCTTCAACGATGCTCACCTCGAACGCCCTCTGCCGCTCCAGACGGCCCCTATCGAAGCGGTGGTTCTCCTCATAGCTCTCCTGATTCCTCGTCTCTGCGTCGGCGTGTGCCGCCGCCACATTGATGATAAGGCTCTTTGCGTGCTCGACGAGGCGCTTCTCCTCCTCCCATAGGAACTCGATGTAGCGCGCAAGGTCGCTGCCACATGTGCGGGCCTCCACCTGCGCCGCCCTCCTTCGGGCAGCGATGGCGGAGCGGGTGATGATCTCGGCGGTCAACAGTGGGCTGGCGGCCACGGCGGCCGATGATGGGGTGGCGGCCACGACCACCACCTCCCGCCTTCGGGCCGCGCTGACAAAGCGGGTGATGGCCACGATGGCCGATAGTGGGGCGGCGGCCACGACGATCACCTCCCACCTTCAGGTCATGGCGGCGGAGCGGGCAATGGCCCTGGCTTTCCATGGTGGTGTGGTGGCAACGGCGGCCGGCAACAGCTGCTGACGGGCAGTGGCGGCGGAGCGTGTGGTGAGTGTTCCACGCACACCGAATAGGGACACCACGCGCACTACACTACGTCGGGGACTGCGCCGCCGCCGTGGTGTAGCTTCTCAGCTGGAGCTGTTGTCTGATGACGGCGAAGTGGTTGAGCGACCACGACGGACCGGTGCCATTGGCGATTGTGGGAGAAGCAGACGATATAAGCTACAGGGAGGGAAGTGAAAATGCAACGCAGGACTCGCCGGCCGTGAGAGTTTATATAGCAGGCCGGTAAGCATTGGGATTTTGGGGGATTTCACCGAGTCGGGCGGGAATCTTGCGCGGGAACCTGCGAGGTTGCGCTGGAACGGGCTCACCAATGATTCATTGGCGCCACCGTTTGGACAAAAGAACGCACGAAAGGAGGACGAAAGGCCACGTACTGCGGCAGTGCTGTGACAAGACGTGCGAGAGGAGGACGAAAGGCCACATATACATACGGTTAATAAAAAAACGTTTGCGATTTAATTACCTACTATACCCCAGTCCTGGTTTATAAGTAGGATTTAACAAATAAAATACGAATGCATGTCGCCAAAGATTATATAGTTGGATTCATATTTGAACATGGTTTCCAATTATATAATTTTTATAACATGCATTAATATTCTGTTGGTCAAATTTGAGGGCAAAGTATGGCACAGAATATAAAGGGGACTATAGACCAAGACGGAGGTAGTAGCACACGACCGCTCTTTACGGAGCGATGCAAGTGTCGGCCGGCTTGTAGGCGACCATTTCCTGCGTGTTCAACTGCTCTATGCGTGTGGTTGCTTGTGGTTGAGGCGGCCGCGGTGCGCTCTGCTCGCGTCCCACCGCGCGCGCTCTACTCTCGCGTCCCTCCGGATGCTCGGCCCTAGTCCCTCCATGCGCGCTGCCAGTGTTTGGCGCCGGCGCACGATCACACACGTTCGTGTGCATGCGGTTGCGCCGGGCGCGGCGCGCCAATGCAGTTACCTGCTACAAAAACTGCCATGCGGATGCGCCGAGAATCCAGGCCTCCCGGTCCCCATTTATTCCTGCGGCCATTTACCTTCATCTATTGCGTCACACGACACAATAAGCACATCCACGACGACACATACAAAAAGGACATCCAGTGGTTCTAATGGCGATCCCCGTGGCTCCAATGGCGCTTCCAGCGGCCAACGACCATGACAAAGTGGACACCCACATGAGGGGGAAGGTGATGTCGCTTCAAGCTACATCGGTATTTCCCCACAAAGAAAGGGATGATGCAGCACAGCGGCAGTAGGTATTTCCCTCATATATGAAACCTGTAGGAGAACCAAGCAACACAACATAAACATCCCATGCACACAAATAACAACACCTCACAACCCGACGTGTTAAAGGGGTTGTCAATCCCTTTCGGGGTACGACGCCTCGAGATAGGCAAATGACGTGAGGTAAAATTGTAGATGGGATAAATAGATCGCAGAATAAATAAATTGCAGCAAGGTATTTTTGTATTTTTTTGGTTTAATAGATCTGAAAATAAACGCAAGGAAAAAGTACATCGCAAGGCAAATATATGAGAAAGAAGACCCGGGGGCCGTAGGTTTCACTAGTGGCTTCTCTCGAGAAAAATAGCAAACGGTGGGTGAACAAATTACCGTTGGGTAAATGATAGAACTTCAAATAATTATGACGATATCCAGGCAATGATCATTACATAGGCATCATGTCCAAGATTAGTAGACCGACTCCTGCCTGCATCTACTACTATTACTCCGCACATCGACCGCTATCCAGCATGCATCTAGTGTATTAAGTTCATGGAAAAATAGAGTAATGTAATAAGAATGATGACATGATGTAGACAAGATCCGTTTATCTATTGCGGCAGATATTGATCACGTCTTTTTATCCTAGTAGCAACGATACATACGTGTCGGTTCCCTTTCTGTCACTGGGATCAAGCACCATAATATCGAACCCACTAGCGGACACCTCTTCCCATTGCAAGATAAATAGATCAAGTTGGCCAAACAAAACCCAAACATCGGAGAAGAAATACGAGGCTATAAGTAATCACGCATATAAGAGATCAAAGAAACTCAAATAACTTTCATGGATATAAAAAGATATAACTGATTATAAACTCGAAGTTTATCAGATCCCAACAAACACACCGCCAAAAGACTTACATCGTATGGATCTCCAAGAGACCATTGTATTGATAATCAAGAGAGAGAGAGAGGAAGCTATCTAGATACTAACAACGTACCCGAAGGTCTATAAAGAACTACTCACGCATCATCGGAGAGGCACCAATGGAAGTGGTGAACCCCTCCGTGATGGTGTCTAGATTGGATCTGGTGGTTCTCGACTCTGCGATGGCTGGATGAATATTTCGTCGACTCCCCTAGAGTTTCTGGAATATTGGGGTATTTATAGAGTAAAGAGGCGGTCCAGGGGGCAGCCGAGGTGGGCACAACCCACCAGGGCGCGCCTGGGCCTCCAGGCGCGCCCTGGTGGGTTGTCCCCTCCTCGGGACTCCCCCCAGGTGCAACTAGGGCCCAATTTCTTCCTTCTGGTCCATAAAAAATCATCGTAAATTGGCGTGGCATTTGGACTCCATCTGATATTGATTTGGTGCGATGTAAAAAACATGCTGAAAACAGCAACTGGCACCTGGCACTATGTCAATAGGCTAGTACCAAAAATGATATAAAATGACTATATAATGATTATAAAACATCCAAGACTGATAATAAAACAGCATGGAATAATCAAAAATTATAGATACCTTGGAGACGTATCAGCATCCCCGAGCTTAGATCCTGCTCGTCCTTGAGTAGGTAAGTGATAAAAACAGAATTTTTGATGTGGAGTGTTGTTTATCATGTCATATCATATTCTTTTCTTTATAGCATAGACATTTGGACTTTTATGTGATTCAAATCAATAGTCTAGTTTTGACATAATAATTTAGATACTCAAGCATATCAACAAGCAACCATGTCTTTCAAAATATCAATGCTAAACCAAGTTATCCCTAGCTCATCATGCTCAAACATTTATCCATTCATGAAACACACTCGAATATTAGCTACACCCAGTACTTAAGTACACCCAATACTTAAGTACGATCATATTGCCCCCTAGTTGGTGCTTTTATAAGAGAGGGTGGAGACTCAAAAAATAAGAATTGCATAAAGTAAAAGAAAGGCCCTTCGCAGAGGGAAGTAGGGATTTGTAGAAGTGCCAGAGCTCAAAGCGAAAAAAATAGAGATAAAAACATTTTGGGAGGTGTATCCATCCCACCAACAAAAATGACTTGGAGAATCCCAACACTTTCCATGCTAGATATATCATAGGTGGTTCCCAAACAGAAATAAAGTTTATTCCTTTTTACACCATAACTTTCACTTTTCATGGCTAGCCGTATCCACGGGTGCCCTCCATACCAACACTTTCCAAGGAATTTATTATTTGACAACATAAAGTAAATTCATTTTTGCATTTCGGGACTGGGCATCCCTAAAACCTTTGCCTTACTCTTGTGCAATGACAAGTGAATAAACACCCGTCGTGAGAATAACACATCTAGCATTGAAAATATTAGCCACCCGTTACCGTTCCACGAGCGAAACAAACACACAAAAGAGAAGTTTATTTTGAAAATTAGAGATGGCACATGCAAATTTTCTTAGAGCGGCAAAAGAATACCGCATATAGGTAGATATAGTGGACTCATGTGGCAAAACTGGTTTAAAGGATTTTGGATGCACAAGTAGAGGTCATACTTGGTGCAAAATGAAGGCTAGCAAAAAGATTGAGAAGCGACCAACCAAGAAACGAATAATCTCATAAGCAAGAATTAAGCATAATTAACACTAATAATGCACCTCAAGTAGGATATAATTTTCATTGCATGATTATTGACTTTCGTGCATGCATAGGGAATCACAAACCTTAACACCAATATTCTTACTAGAGCACAATTACTCATCAACATAACTCACATATCACATCATCATACCTCAAAACTATTACTAAGAATAAAGTTTATTTTGTCCAATGATCTTCATGACATAATATTTTTTCTTTCTTTATCCTTCTTGGATATCTATCACTTTGGGACTAATTTTCATGTGTTGCTTTTCATAAGCTCAAACAAATATAAGTGAAGATCATGAGCATAACATATTTTCGTTCTCTCAAAATAATTTAAGTGAAGCAAGAGAGAATTTCTTAAAAAATTTACTAACTCTCAAATAAATCTAAGTGAAGGAAGAGAGCATTTCTTTAAAAAATACTAACCACACCGTGCTAAAAAAGATATAAGTGAAGCACTAGAGCAAGTCCATTGCTCATAAAAATTTAAGTGAAGTATAGAGAGCAATTCTAACAAGTCATGACATAATTTTGGCTCTCTCAAAAAGGTGTGTCGAGAAAGAATTGATGACTTAAAACACAAAATAAAATAAGAAAAGACACATATCATACAAGACGCTCCAAGCAAAATACATATCATGTGACTAATAAAAATATAGCCTCGAGTAAAATACCGATGGTCGTTAGAAGAAAGAGGGGATGCCACTCGGGGGCATCCCCAAGCTTAGTTGGTTGCTCATTATTAGATAATAGCTTGGTATGCCGGGGCAACCCCAAGCTTAGGCTCTTCTATGCTTCTTTCATCCATTGTAAGATAACCCAAAACTTCAAAAATTCAATCACACAAAACTCAACAAAACCCTTGTGAGATCTGTTAGTAAAAGAAAGCAAACCACTACTATAAGTGTTGTGTCAAACCAATTCTTATTTTGTTTTTGTATTATATCTACTGTATTCCAACTTTTCTATGGCAAAAACTCATCAAAGAAAATCATAGAGCCATCAAAATAAGCACACAACACAAAGAAAACAGAATCTGTCAAAACAGAACAGTCTATAGTAATCTGGAACTTTCGAATACTTCTGTAACTCCAAAAATTCTAAAAAATTAGGAAGACCAGAATAATTTGTATATTAATCTTCTGCAAAAAGAATCAGGGCAAAATCCATTTCTGTGATTTATGAGAATTATTTTCGTGAGTGCAAAGTTTCTGTCTTTTTCAGCAAGATCAAACAACTATCACCCTAGAAGATCCTAAAGGCTTTACTTGGCACAAACACTAATTAAAACACAAAAAACAGAATCATACCAGTAGCATAATTGTGCTAACACACAAGAACAACAAGTAAAAAGCAAAAATATATTTTATTCATTGGGTTGCCTCCCAACAAGCGCTATAGTTTTACGCCCTTAGCTAGGCATAAAGCAAGGATCTAAGTTTTGTCTTCCGAAGTTTTAGTAACTTTTGTAAGGGTTTTCTAAAACCCGGGAGGCTCTTTACGCTTCCCTAAATTCTCCGGAGAAGAAACCATCTTAAGATCCAAAATATCCAATCGCTTGTTGCAAAGAGTAATCAAGGTATTCATGCGATTGATACTACCATTGAGGTGCTTGAGGGGTTCATTATATTTCTATATTTCGACCATATGTTTATGTAAATCACCGAGTTTGTCCAACATTTGAACTCCCTCAAGGGTAAAGGAAAACCCCTTCTTTTGAGGAGGAATTCCCAAAATTCCTTCCAAGATTTCATAGGCAGCGTTTGCATCAAGCTCAATAAAATTTCCTTTAGCGGCAAAATCAAGAAGTTGTCTATGATGCAAAGCTAATCCGATGTAAAAAATACGAAGCAAAACCTCAGCATCCCCCTTTAGGTTGGAGACATGATATGATTCCAAAAGCCTATACCAGGCATCTTTCAAATTTTCTCCTTGTCTTTGCTTGAAGTAAAGAACTTCAAAATCTGGTGACAAAGGAGGAGTAGGGACGCTAGTCATCGGGACTAGAGACAAGAGATCGGTGAAAAAGAGAGGCGAATAAAATGGCAAATTTTTGTGAAGTGGGGAGAGGAAAACGAGAGGCAAATGGCAAATAATGTAAATTGCAAGGAGATGAGATTTGTGATTAGGAACTTCATTATGTTGAAGATCCTCCCCGGCAACGGCGCCAGAAATTCCTTTTGATGTTGCTTGAAGCTACATCGGTATTTCCCAAATGAGAAAGGGATGATGCGGCACAGCGGTGGTAGCCCTCAGATATGAAACCAAGGTTCGAACCAGTAGGAGAACCAAGCAACACAACATAAAGAGCCCCTGCACACAAATAACAACACCTCACAACCCGACATGTTAAAGGGGTTGTCAATCCCTTTCAGGGTACGGCGCCTCGAGATAGGAAAATGACGTGAGGTAAAATTGTAGATGGGATAAATAGATCATGGAACAAATAAATTGCAGCAAGGTATTTTTTGTATTTTTTGGTTTAATAGATCTGAAAATAAACGCAAGGAAAAAGTAGATCGCAAGGCAAATATATGAAAAAGAAGACCCGGGGCCCGTAGGTTTCACTAGTGGCTTCTTTCGAGAAAAATAACAAACGGTGGGTGAACAAATTACTATTGGGAAATTGATAGAACTTCAAATAATTATGACGATATACAAGCAATGATCATTACATAGGCATCACGTCCAAGATTAGTAGACCGACTCCTGCCTGCATCTACTACTATTACTCCACACATCGACCGCTATCCAGCATGCATCTAGTGTATTAAGTTCATGGAAAAACGGAGTAATGCAATAAGAACGATGACATGATGTAGACAAGATCCGTTTATCTATTGCGACAGATATGGATCCCATCTTTTTATCCTTAGTAGCAATGATACATACGTGTCGGTTCCCTTTCTGTCACTGGAATCAAGCACCGTAAGATCGAATCCACTACCGGGCACCTCTTCCCATTGCAAGATAAATAGATCAAGTTGGCCAAATAAAACCAAAATATCGGAGAAGAAATACGAGGCTATAAGTAATCACGCATATAAGAGATCAAAGAAACTCAAATAACTTTCATGGATATAAAAAGATATAACTGATCATAAACTTGAAGTTCATCAGATCCCAACAAACACACCGCCAAAATACTTACATCATATGGATCTCCAAGAGACCATTGTATTGATAATCAAGAGAGAGAGAGAGGAAGCTATCTAGATACTAACAACGTACCCGAAGGTCTATAAAGAACTACTCACGCATCATCGGAGAGGCACCAATGGAAGTGGTGAACCCCTCCGTGATGGTGTCTAGATTGGATCTGGTGGTTCTGGACTCTGCGATGGCTGGATGAATATTTCGTCGACTCCCCTAGGGTTTCTGGAATATTGGGGTATTTATAAAGTAAAGAGGCGGTCCAGGGGGCAGCCGAGGTGGGCACAACCCACCAGGGCGCGCCTGGGGGTTGTCCCCTCCTCGGGACTCCCCCCAGGTGCAACCAGGGCCCAGTTTCTTCCTTCTGGTCCATAAAAAATCATCGTAAATTGGCGTGACATTTGCACTCCATCTGGTATTGATTTCTTGCGATGTAAAAAACATGCAGAAAACAACAACTGGCACTTGGCACTACGCCAATAGGTTAGTACAAAAATAAGATATAAAATGACTATATAATGATTATAAAACACCCAAGATTGATAATAAAACCGTATGGAATAATCAAAAATTATAGATATGTTGGAGACGTATCAGAAGGCCCTCTCGATGGTGTACACAAATGATCCAGTGTCGGTGGAGAGCACCTTCCAAACTATGGAGCAGTTCCTTGCTGATGACAAGTACCAAGTGGTCGGCTTCGACCTCGAGTACACCATCGCTCGTTTCGGGCATGATCAGAAGGTTGCCGTCAGCCAGTTGTGTGTCAACATGACGTCCTCGTCTACCACTACCACCTGGCCACAAGGCCTTGCGAGCATTTCTCCAGGTTTATCAACAGCTCTGACTACAATTTCTCTATGGTGGACACCACCAACGATCTAAAAGCGCTCAATGTTTCGGGCTTGAAATGCCGGAATCTTGTCAACATTTAGGACCACTACAAGGTCGGGGGCAGCGACAACAACAAACAGAACTCCCTGGTTGACCTCGCCTCGGCCATCATCGACCCCTACTACATGAAGATGAAGGATGAGAGCAAGAAGGACAAGAAATCCTGGCACAGTGTTTGGCATGAGAGACTGGATGAACAACACGTCAAGTACGCAGCCAAGGACGTGTACACAAGCTACCAGATGTACACGCAGATTGTTGACATGAGGAAGTGTCTTCTTCATGCCCCAGACGAGGGATCGAGCCATATAGCAGTGCGGGAGCGTCACAAGAAGTAGATGACTACACGATCGTTTCTCCTACTTTTTTTGAAATAGAATTTCTCCTACTTTAGAATGCATGCAATTATATATATATATATATATATATAGACACACACACACACACACACACACATATATATATATATATATACACACACACACGTTATTCTTTTGTAGACAGAGCAAATCACATGGCTTATTAGCACCAATCGTTTGTGTTATTATTGGTCTTCACACACATTTCTGATCACGGACCTGTTTGCCGCATATCACACACATCTTGTTCAGTTGAACCGTTTCCATTGTGTTGCACAATAAAGGCTGCAAAGAGGGATCTACAACAGCAAGGACCAGCTTCCCTACTGATAGCTCATCTAACTAAACTCCCAAGTTAACTGTGCCGAGGCTGGAATAGTCATGAGATGGGTGACTGATACGTCTCCAACTTATCTACTTTTCCAAACACTTTTGCCCTTCTTTTGGACTCTAATTTGCATGATTTGAATGAAACTAACCCGGAATGATGTTGTTTTCAGCAGAACTGCCATGGTGTTCTTTATTGTGCAGAAAACAAAAGTTCTCGGAATGACCTGAAAATCCACGGAGATAACTTTTGGAAAATATAAAAAATACTGGAGAAAGAATCAAGGCCAGGGGCCCCACACCCTGTCCATGAGGGTGGGGGGCGCACCCCCTCCCCTGGGCGTGCCCCTGTCTCATGGGCCCCCTGCTGCTCCGCCGACCTCAACTCCAACTCTATATATTCTGTTTCGCGGAGAAAAAACTCAGAGAGTAAGTTTCATCGCGTTTTACGATACGAAGCCGCCGCCAAACCCGGAGAGGGGGATTCGTCGTCGTCGTCATCATCAACCATCCTCCATCATCAATTTCCTGATGCTCACCGCCGTGCGTGAGTAATTCCATCGTAGGCTTGCTAGACGGTGATGGTTGGATGAGATTTACCATGTAATAGAGTTAGTTTTGTTAGGGTTTGATCCCTAGTATCCACTATGTTCTGAGATTGATGTTGCTCTGAGTTTGCTATGCTTAATGCTTGTCACTAGGGCCCGAGTGCCATGATTTTAGATCTGAACCTATTATGTTTTCATGAATATATGTGAGTTCTTGATCCTATCTTGCAAGTCTATAGTCACCTATTATGTGTTATGACCCGACAACCCCGAAGTGACAATAATCGGGATACTTCTCGGTGATGACCGTAGTTTGAGGAGTTCATGTATTCACTATGTTTTAATGCTTTGGTCCGGTACTCTATTAAAATGAGGCCTTAATATCCCTTAATTTCCACTAGGACCCCGCTGTCACGGGAGGGTAGGACAAAAGATGTCATGCAAGTTCTTTTCCGTAAGCATGTATGACTATATTACGAATACATGCCTACATTACATTGATGAACTAGAGCTAGTTCTGTGTCACCCTATGTTATAGCTATTACATGAGGAATCGCATCCGACATAATTATCCATCACTGATCCAATGCCTACGAGCTTTTCACATATTGTGCTTCGCTTATTTACTTTTCCATTGCCACTATTACAATTACTACAAAACTGTTATCTTTACTTTTGCCACTGCTACCATTACTATCATACTACTTTGCTACTAAATACTTTGCTGCAGATACTAAGCTATCCAGGTGTGGTTGAATTGACAACTCAACTGCTAATACTTGAGAATATTCTTTGGCTCCCCTTGTGCCGAATCAATAAATTTGGGTTCAATACTCTACCCTCGAAAGTTGTTGCAATCCCATATACTTGTGGGTTATCAAGACTAATTTCTGGCACCGTTGCCGGGGAGCATAGCTCTATTCTTTGAGTCACTTGGGATTTATATATGTTGATCACTATGAGGAACTTGAAAGACGAAAGAACTAAGATTTTTCCCTCAACTACGAGGGGAGGTAAGAAACTGCCATATAGCTGTGCACTAGATTCTCCTTCTGTTTTGAGTAAGCTTGCGACACCTAAACCTGCTATTGCTATGAATTCTGATATGTCGCATGTTATTGATGATGTCAGTTTTGCTATGCATGATACTTATGATGAAACTACTTCTGTGCGTGATATTATTGTGCCATTAGGTGAATTTTTGATGAACAACTTGCTAGGGTTAGAGAGAATGAAATTATTGATGATAGTGGTGATGAAGGTTCTCCCCCTAATTATGAATTGCCTGTTGTTCCTGAGGGTTATGTTATGGATGAAGAAGCTGCTAGAGCTATTTTTGCTTGCAATGATAGATATGATCTTAAGAAGTTATTAGCTAAATGGAAGCAACAATCCCTTAATGCTAGAACGAAACATGACCCTGCTTTTGCTACTTCACCTATTTGTGTTACTGATAAGGATTATGAATTCTCTATTGATCCTGAGATTACTTTGGTTGAATCTGATCCTTTTTATGGCTATGAATCTGAAACTATTGTGGCACATCTTACCAAGTTCAATGATATAGCCACCATGTTTACCAATGATGTGAAGTCTTGCTATTATTATATCCTCAAGATATTTCCATTCTCATTAAAGGGTGATGCTAAAACTTGGTTTAATTCTCTTAATCCTAGTTGTTTGCGTAGTCCCTAGGATATGATTTATTACTTCTCTGCTAAATATTCCCCTGCTCATAAGAAACAAGCTGCCTTGCGAGAAATATATAATTTTGTGCAAATCAAAGAAGATAGTCTCCCACAAGCTTGGGGGAGGCTTCTCCAATTACTTAATGCTTTGCCTGATCATCCTCTTAAGAAAAACGAAATACTTGATATCTTTTATAATGGACAAACCGATGCTTCCATGGACTACTTGGATAGTTGTGCTGATTGTGTTTTCAAGGAAAGAACAGTCGACCAAGCTGAATTACTATTGAATAATGTGTTGACTAATGAAAATAATTGGACTCTTCCTGAGCCAATTCCTGAGACAATTGAGCCAACTCCTGAGCCTATTCCTAAACCAACTCTGAAGAAGAGGGGTGTTCTATTTCTCATTCCTGAAGATATGCAAGAGGCAAAGAAATCTATGAAAGAAAAAGGTATTAAAGCTGAAGATGTTAAGAATTTACCACCTATTGAAGAAATACATGGTCTTAATATACCGCCTATTGAAGAAACACATTGTCTTGATAACCCGACATAGGTAGTAAAGGTAAATTTTCTCTATAGATATGATAAAGTTGAAATCCCATCTACTAAATTTCATAGCCCATGCTTAGATGAATTTGATGACTTTATGGCTAGACAAGAAAAAGTTTTAATGCTTATGTTGGTAGAGAATTAAAGAATAATGCTTTTGAGATTGTACGCTTGAGTGATTATATGGCTAGAGTTAAAGGTGAACTTAAACTCATTAGCAAATATGGTTCTATGGTTACCACTCAAGCTGAGCAAGTACTTAAAGCTCAAAGTGATTTGCTCGATGAATTGAATAATAAACATGACTTTGCTGTTCGAGTGGCTACTAGATTTGGTAGAATGGCTCAGGAACATTTGTATCCTGAAGGCCACCCTAAAAGAATTGAGCAAGATTCTCAGAGAAATAATTTAGAGGCACCTAGTTCTTATAAAAAGAAGAAAAAGAAAAATGACAGGACTTTGCATGCTTCTAGTGAACCTGTTGTAGACACACCTGAGAATCCCAATGATATTTCTATTTTTGATGCTGAAACACAAGCAGGTGATGAACCTGAACCTAGTGATGATGTTAATGATAATGTTCATGTTGATGCTCAACCTAGCAATAATAATGATGTAGACATTGAACATGTTGCTGATCTTGATAACCCACAATCAAAGAATCAATGTTATGATAAGAGAGATTTTGTTGCTAGGAAGAACGGTAGAGAAAGAGAACCATGGGTTCAGAAACCCATGCCCTTTCCTCCTAAACCATCCAAGACAAAGGATGATGAGGATTTTGAGCACTTTGCTGAAATGATTAGACCTATCTTCTTACATATGCGCTTAACTGATATGCTTAAAGTAAATCCTTATGCTAAGTATATGAAGGATATCATTACAAATAAAAGAAAGATACTGGAAGCTGAAATTTCCACCATGCTTGCTAATTACACTTTTAAAGGTGGAATACCAAATAAACTTGGAGATCCAGGGGTACCAACCATACCATGCTCCATTAAAAGAAACTATGTTAAAACTGCTTTATGTGATCTTGGAGCCGGTGTTAGTGTTATGCCTCTCTCTTTATATCGTAGACTTGAATTGAATAAGTTGACACCTACTGAAATATCTTTGTAAATGGCTGGTAAATCAACTGCTATACCTGTCGGTATTTGTGAGGATGTGCCTGTTGTGGTTGCAAATGTCACTATCTTAACGGACTTTGTTATTTTGATATTCCCGAGGACGATAGTATGTCGATTATCCTTGGTAGACCCTTTTTGAATAATGCAGGGGCTGTTATTGATTGCAACAAAGGCAATGTCACTTTTCATGTTAATGGTAATGAGCATACGGTACACTTTCCGAGGAAACAATCTCAAGTTCATAGCATCAATTCTATTGGAAAAGTCCCAACTATTATTATTGGAGGTTTTGAATTTCCTCTTCCTACTATCAAGAAAAAGTATGATATTCTTATTGTTGGGGATGTTCATATCCCCATTGAGGTAACTTAGTGTTATTCGAAATTTCTCCGGTTCCATGTTATTCGGAATGAGCTTGTTAACAAGACTTGATCAACCTTGTTAGTGGATTCATTTTGATGATCATTAAATGGATGAAACTAGAAGGCATAACCTTCTGTACCCTCTTTTTACTTTCTGTTTTTTAGAATAAATAAAGCAAAAAATAGTATTATCTGTCTGTTTTCTGAATTATCCATGCAATAAAAAAATATCCCAAAAATAAAAGTGCTCCAAATGCCCTGCAAATTTAGTATGATTTTTTATGGAATATTTGAGGATTTTAGGCAATGAGAACACTGCAGGGGGGCAAGCACCTGGCCACGAGGGTGGAGGGCGTGCCCTCTATCTCGTGGGCCCACGGTGGCCCCCCTCCACTTATTCCTGCACCCACACACTCCATCTTCCTCCCAAAAAATCCCCATCCTGCTCAAGCACGAGTTCTAGCTCATTTTGCTACGATTTTCGATCTCCTTGCTCAAAGCTCCATTCACAAAACTGTTTTGGGAGATTGTTGCTTGGTATGTGACTCCTCCATTGGTCCATTTAGTTTTTGTTCTAGTGCTTTATTCATTGCAAATTTTTTCTGCATAGGTGACCCTGTTCTTGAGCTTGCATGTCAAATTTATGAGGTCCCAAGTAATTTTAATGCATGATATAGGCTCTAGGCACTTGTGGGAGTAGTTGCTATCAATCTTGTTTAGTTTGATTCACTTTTATTTTGAAGTTACTAAATTTTTTAGAAATTTTCCGAAAATGATAAGGAGATTTTTGAGGGGCTCTTCTAGCCAAGGCTCCAAGGATAAACAAGCTAAAGAGAAGGAAAAGGCCAAGTATAATCTTCCTCGCATAGCGGAAGTACGACCGTGTGAATGGCCTTGTGATAATTTCTTGAGAGAAGCCGGGATTTATGAAGACTTTTATTCTTTGGCTGAAAATGCGAGCCTCACCGACTTCTTCCACGACCGTATCGATCAGTATCTCTTACTCACCAATACTTTCGTGCAAAACTTTTATTACTATCCTAAGAATTCACCTCCTTCAGTATCATTTCATTTATATGATGAGTTCAAGGAAATGTCATTATGTAACTTTTGCGCGGTATGTAGAATACCCTTTGAGGGAATCTTAGATGAACCACATCAAAAAGATCTGGATGGTTTTGTTAACACTATTACTGTAGGGGACTCGAAGAAGGGTTCTGATGCGAGAATCACTAGCATACATTTTCCTGTTTTACACTACTTTGCCATATTTGCTAGTCAATGCTTAATTGGTCATGGAAATAGTGGAAACTTCAGTGTTCCTGATATTGCTGATCCATGCCTTGTTTGGTGATAACAGTTTTAGTATGGGTGTCGTTATTGCTAAATGGCTAAGCCTGAACCGTACAAAGGACCCCATCTTTGGAGGTATTTATGCTGCACGCCTTGCTAAAAATTTTGAGATACCAATTAGACATTATGAGAAATTGGAGACAATGTTGCCTCTTTCCCTTTTAGATTACAGGAGCATGGTAGCGCATGAGTTTATTGTTGACAACAAAGATAAGATGCTTCTGTATAACCTGAGATTTAATAAGAAACCCAATGAGGTTATTACCCTGCCTGCGCCTTTGTTGTTTTATTTAACTACAGATAATTACCTTGTCTTGCCGGAAGCGGTGTACGCTCATCAAGGACAGACATCCGCTCCAGAGCCTGAGCCGGAACCTCACTGGACCCTTATCGTCCATCATCTTACCAGTGGGATCCGGAGGAGATCGCTAGCCAGTGGTATCCAGATAATACCCCTCAGTACACAGGGGAGAGTAGCCGCGATACTTGGCATTAGACAAAGTTAAGCCAAAAGCCTAAGCTTGGGGGAGTACGTATTTCTCACCGACTTTACATTCATGTTCACATACTTATTCTAGTCGTCCGTGCTCATACTCTTTCATTATATTATCCATGCTAGTTTAATTTTTTTTCTAGTTTTCTTCTTGTGTTTTCGATAAACCTTAAGAAAAGGCAAAAAAAATAGTTAGTTTAATTTCCATACTTGTAGTAGTAATTAAAAAGAAAACTCAAAAAGATTTCTCGTTCTTCTTTTACTTGTTGGGAGCTTTCCCGTGTAAATAGTTTTATTTCTTTTCTTTCCTTTGGGGGTCGAGAGTAGAAGACCATAATGAAAATGTTTAGTGGCTCTCATATGCATGATTGATTTAACCTAGAGCCCATATTACTTTGTCTTCTCTCTTGAATTGAATGCTTGCAGATTCCAGCTTAGTCCAATGCACGTGCACTATTATTATTATACACACCGTTCGGTCGTGCAAGTGAAAGGCAATAATGACGATATATGATGGACTAATTGAGATGAGAAAAGCTGATATGAACTCGACCTCTCTTGTTTTTGTAAATATGATAATTTCATCGTTCCTGATTCAGCCTATTATGAAGTAAACATGTTTGCAATGACAATTAGAGATTATAGTTGCTTATGCCATGCTTAATTAACTAGGAGCTTATAATGGTTTACCTTGCGTGCCAACATGCTATTAAAATGATTGTGATGTGGTATGATGGGATGGTATCCTCCTTTGAATGAATTGAGTGACTCGACTTGACACATGTTCACGCATGTAGTTGAAAACAAAATCAACATAGCCTTCACGATATTTATGTTCATGGTGGATTATATCCTACTCATGCTTGTACTTGGTGTAAATTAATTTTAGTGCATGTTCATGACTGTTGTCGCTCTCTCAGTTGGTCGCTTCCCAGTCTTTTGCTAGCCTTCACCTATACTAAGTGGGAATACTGCTTGTGCATCCAAACTCCATAAACCCCAAAGTTATTCCATATGAGTCCACCATACCTTCCTATATGCGGTATTTACCTGCCGTTCCAAGTAAATTTGTATGTGCCAAACTCCAAACCTTCAAATGAAATTCTGTTTTGTATGCTCGAATAGCTCATGTTTCAACTAGGGATGTCTGTATCTTCCATTCTAGGTGGGTTATTCTCAAGAGGAGTGGACTCCGCTCCTCATTCATCAGAAAATGGCTGGTAACCGGTGTCGATGTCAAAACCGGCGGATCTCGGGTAGGGGTCCCGATCTATGCGTCTTAGGCTGATGGTAACAGGAAGCAAGGGACACAATGTTTACCCAGGTTCGGGCCCTCTCGATGGAGGTAAAACCCTACTTCCTGCTTGATTAATATTGAAGATATGTGTAGTACAAGAGTAGATCTACCACGAGATCGTAGAGGCTAAACCCTAAGAGCTAGCCTATGATGGTATGATTATAATTGTGATCGGCCTTCTAAGGACCATCCTCTCCGGTTTATATAGACACCGGAGAGCTAGGGTTTACATGGAGTCGGTTACAAGGAAGTCAACATAATATCCGGATCGCCAAGCTTGTCTTCCACGCAAAGGAGAGTCCCATACGGACACGGGCCGAAGTCTTGAGTCTTGTATCTTGACGCTTCTATAGTCCGGACGATGTATACAGTCTGGCTGTTTGGATACCCCCTTATCCAGCACTCCCTCAGTAGCCCCTGAACAAGGCTTCAATGATGATGAGTCTGGCGCGCAGTCTTGTCATCGGCATTGGAAGGCGGGTTCCTCCTTCGAATACTCCAAGGTTATTATCGAACACATAGGTCGTGTCCGGATCTGCAAAATGATCTTCACATACCACCGTAGAGAGAATGATAATTCAGCTGACAACTTTTATACGACGTGACATGCCATTAGAGCCAGGTCATTATTCGAACCGTTTTTTCACAACCAGCCACAACGCGCATTGCGAAGCGGTTTCCTTGACACGTCTTGTCAAAGCAGAGATCATGTCCCCTTATCACGGGATTCTCATCAATATGGGTATGGGTAATCCCCCCGTGCCATCAACCGTGGCGCTTGGGAAGTAAGCGATTCTCAACAGGCTAGTGGGGAGGCGCACCGCTTTTGTCGCCTCTATAAAGGGATAAGAGTTCCCCATTTTTACCCACGACTTCTTCCTCCCTCGCATACTCTTGCCCCCTCAAGCTCCAGCGCCCTAGTCCAGGTCTTCTCCGCACAGTTAGTCATGTGTGGAGCAGGAGGCAAGTGGGTGGTTCCACCATGACAGAGAAGAAGATCGTGAATCTCCGGGCGGCCGGATACTTGGCCGCAGATATAGCGCACCGGCTACCAGACGAGGGGCAGGTCATTCCAACTCCAGGATCCCACGAGAGGGTCATGTTCCTTGCCCACTTCGTCCGTGGACTGGGGTTTCCACTCCACCCCTTCGTCCGCGGGCTCATGTTCTACTACAGACTAGACTTCCATGATCTAGCTCCCAACTTCGTCCTCAACATCTCGGCGTTCATCGTCGTATGCGAGGCTTTCCTCCGCATCAAGCCTCATTTCGGCTTGTGGCTGCAAATCTTCTGCGTGAAGCCGAAGATCGTGAGTGGCCAACAAGCGGAGTGCGGAGGAGCCATGGTGGGCAAAATGCCTAATGTCACCTGGCCTGACGGCTCCTTTGCGGAAACCGTGAAGGGGTGGCAATCGGGCTGGTTCTACATCACCGAGCCACGCGACACCAACTGGGCGGCGGCCCCGGAGTTCCGATCTGGAACCCCTATGCAACTCACCCCCTGGGAACAGAAGGGCCTGTTATGGGGCGAATCTACAGAGCTGACTGGACTCATCAACTGCATCAAGGGCATGAAGGACAAGAACATCAAGCTTGTCAACGTGATCCAAGTCATGCTCATTCGCCGGATTCTGCCGTGCCAAAGGCGGGCATTCAATCTGTGGGAGTTCATCCCGGCCGAACACGGGACGCTCTAGAGGCTCTACGGCATGAAGCAGAAGAACGCGTGGAAGGTGTTGTTCAAGGCCACCGAAGTACCTCCTCTCATAACCGAGGACCGTGGGCTCACGCCGCACGGCACCCTACCCAGGTGAGTTCTTAGGCCGCCACCGGGTCCGGTTCTTCCTAATGTATTCATGGAGAATTCCTAAGTGATTGTGTATATTTGTTTAGGAGTATGTGGAGACAGCGGAGCGGATTGACAGTCCGGCTCTGTTGCCATAAAGCCTAGCCAATGATCTTCTGACGAAGATGTTGGTCCCGGCGCCCTATAAGGGGCCGGAGAAGAAGGCCCCGGGGACCTGAAAGGGTCTCCGAAGTAAGGTTGCGCAAGCCTCATCCGAAGACGACGAGGCGCACTCCTCCCCCGAAGGGGAAGAAGAAGAAGAGGAGGAGGCCGCCCCGTCCGGAAAGGATGGGGGGCCTGAGACGGCGGACCAGGGGGTCAGGAGAGGCCCCCGGCGTAAGGTCGTCATACCCTTGTCATCCGATGATGACGAGGCTCATTCCTCCCGCGTAGGCGGGGAGGAACAGGGAGAAACTCCACCTCCCCGTACTGGGGGAGGGAAGAAGAGGAAGGCCGCCCCGGTGGGAGACACTGGGACGTCCAAGAAGGGAAAGGTGTCCCTCTGCCACGCCGCCGATAGCGAGGAAGGGTGGCTGCCTAGGAAGAAGCCCCTAGTGCGATCGTAAGTATCCGCACTCAATCATAATTTTGCTTCATAGTTTTGTTTATAATGCCGAACTTGTATGCAGTCCGGCCAGGGCCCATCCTGAAGAGTCGTCTTCGGACGGGTCCTTGAGTGAGTCAGCAATGACCTCACCCCCGACAGCCATGTCTCCTCGGCCTGCGGACGACACGGAGGTGTTGTCCTGAAGGCTCCCGGTGATGGCGCAGGTGGCCCTGGGGGCGCCTCAAGGCGGCGTCCCAAACGTCGTACTCGCGGGGTTCAAGGTCCCCGCGGATCGTGTTGATGAGAGCCACAGTAAGCCGGGCTCTCAGCCGAACACTGTTCCGGAGCCTTCAGTGGTTCCGGACTTAGGCGGGTAGCCCCTCATTATGGAGGGAGGGCCGTCTATATCAAGGACTTCCATTGCACCCCAGGCGCCGGATTGTCTGCTGGAAGCGCTTCACGGCGCTTCCCTAGATGAAGAGCACCGTACTCTCATGAGTGCGGTGATTCAGAAGGTTTCGTCCGCCAAGAGCAGACTAACCGAAGCCTGCACCAGCCTCCTAACATGCTTTGAGGTAAGCAGTAAAAATATGTGAAGTTACCACCCGATAGGTAGTATCCCCTGATACTCTGTTTGGTGTTCGGAAAGAAAAACCAAACAGAGGGTCAATTATAATCTGCAGGAGTCTAACAATAAGTATGAATGTAAATAACAGGCTGTGCTGTTGGCTGCTGCTGCTCGCACGGTCGAAATCGCCAGCCTAACACAGGACTTAGAGCGGGCACAGGGAGAGCTCGGCCTCGCGAGGAGGCAGCTCGAGGAGAGCAAAGGTGAATGATTCCCCTCTCTCATATAATGAATAGTAAATAAAATTTGATTATGCTAACGACGAAATGTCGTGATATCATAACAGAGGCCACCAACGAAGTGGCGTCTCTCAAGAAGGCGCTGTCCGAGGCCGAACACAAAGCGACCTTGGAACTCAAGGAGCGCAAAAAGCAAGAAGCCTGAGTGGGCGAGGTACAAGAAGAGCTCCAGGAGCTCGGCAAGAAGCTCGAGTCTGCGAAGCATGAGTTGGAAGCAAAAGAGGTCGGGCTTGCGAAGGCCCTTACAAATATAAAAGACGGCCGAAGCCGAGAGGGCACAGCAGGAGATCCAGGAGGCCAGAAAGATAGCGGCAGGTAAGAAATTTTTTATGCAAAGCAAACATGTGGAGGAGGCGTTTCTTTTACTTTCCCGAGTCCGGAGCTCTCCAGGGGCATTCGCAGATCTGCCACGCAGCGTATCAGACACTGCGGAGTTCTACCGTGCCCAGGAGGGGAGCTCAATGGAGAAGTTGTTCTGTTCCCAGTATGCTGGGGCCGAACATTCAACGCCTCTGAGTGACCAACTGAAGCAGTTGGTCGAACTCCACAAGGCGGCCGAAGTGGCTATGAAGAATCTCATAGTCCGGATATGGCCTGGTGAGCTTCTGCCCACCAGCTACTTCGGCCTGATCAAGCGGATGGTGGATGCCTGTCCGCGACTGGAAGTTATCAAGCGATCCGTTTGCATTGAGGGTGCCCGCCGGGCCCTTGCCCATGCAAAGGTGCATTGGGGCAAGCTGGATGCAGAGAAGCTGGTGAAGGACGGGCCGCCGGAGGGCAAGCCGCATCGTGTCCCCGAGAAGTATTATGATGGCATGATGAACGGTGCTTGCCTCGTGGCCGATGAATGTACTAAAGACATAATTTTTGAATGAATTCACCTCTGTCATGTTTGTAATTTAAATTACTTGCACTATGTAGCGCTTTTGTTATTTAAAATATTACCTTCTGTGCGGCTGTTTATCAAATTCTGAAAGTAGGCCAGTCGTCGGCTTCCACCCCCGTGTAACTAGTACTGGGGTGTTCGTGGAAAACGCAGACACTCTTTATCCAAATGTTTGGTCCCTTAAGGAGGTGTCCAGCGCAGCGAACAAGGCAATCTGACTATACGGCTTTATAACCTTCACTTAGCCATAGAAGTCTATAATTTTAAATTTTGGCGAAGCCCCTAGAATCCGGAAGGCCGAATTGGGGCGCTATACACGCCTATATCGGACAAAGCTGAATTATCGCCTAAAGCGGAAAAATCTTTAAGGATTTTAAGACCTCTCGAACAGCGACCAGCTCTCGCCACATCATGCCGGACAATTTTGTGCTTTCTCTATTGAGGTGCTCGTCCGGAAAAACTAGGGCACAATCGCAGTAGTTCTCCCTGCGCTACCTTAGCCGAATTAACGGAACGTAAGACACCAAAACAAGGGAGCCGGGCTATCCCTACTGTAACCCAAGACATGATTCAGAGATGGTGCATATAGTGCTATAAGTTCGGGGTGCCGCATTGTTGAAGTGTTCGGACTTGACTTGCCATATTGTGGGGCGCCATAAGAAGCCCCTGGCAAACTAAGCGTACCAAAGTGTACGGATGCAAAATCAAATAGATATTTATAAAAAATGCTCAAATAAAAATAAGTAAGCTGACGCTATATATGGTCTCCCATTGATAAATAATACGTTTAAGCGTATGTTTACAATGAATGCTTTAAGTGGAGATAAATAGGATTATTTGACATATCCTATCCAGGAGCAGGCTACGTACATATAGATAAAGCAGGAACAACGATCGTAAATAGGTTCCACCTGGGTGTTTCCTGCTGTGCCCGAAGCCTGTTGCCTCCTGGGTTTCCTCTCCTATGTAAGTCCAACAATCCGGCTCTTCTGGAGAAGCTGCACTAAAGCAATGTCCTTAAGGGTAAAAGGAAAAGTTACGAAGCAATACCGTACTGTTGACTGAGCCACTCCTACGCCTCCACCTGTGCCCATGGTATTTTGAGTGCGTAATTGTGTACACGTGGCATGAATGCTGCTTGGGTGGGACTTGAGCGGACGCCGGACTGCTAGTCATGCTCTTGACGTGCCTGCTGATCCTGTTGCAGGGTGTTCCGCCCTCGCTTGACGGAGCTTGAGGTTGTCGTCGCCAGATTGGTGGTTTGCCGGAGGAGGCCGCATTGTACTTCGGCCGCAAGGGCCGCAGTGTGCTCTTCTGTACGGAGAGAGCGGTCCATATTTCCGTTGACTGTTATGACCCCGCACGGGCCCGACATCTTGAGCTTGAGGTATGCATAGCATGGTACCGCATTGAATCTGGCGAATGCGGTTCGTCCGAGCTGTGCGTGGTAACCACTGCGGAAAGGGACGATATCGAAGATTAGCTCTTCGCTTCGGAAGTTATCCGGGGATCCGAAGACCACTTCCAATGTTATAGAGCCCGTACAGCGGGCCTCTACTCCAGGAATGACACCCTTAAAGGTGGTTTTGGTGGGCTTAATCCTTGAAGGATCGATGCCCATTTTGCGCACTGTGTCCTGATAGAGCAGGTTCAGGCTGCTGCCTCCGTCCATAAGGACTCTTGTGAGGTGAAATCCGTCTATAATTGGGTCTAAAACCAATGCGCCTGAGCCGCTGTGACGGATGCTAGTAGGATGATCCCTACGATCAGAGGTGATCGGACAAGCTGACCATGGGTTGAATTTGGGGACGACTGGCTCCATCGCGTATACGTCCCGTAGTGCTCGCTTCCGTTCCCGCTTGGGGATGTGGGTGGCATAGATCATGTTGAACATTTTCACCTGGGGGGAATTTCTTCTGTCCCCCTACGTTCGGATGCTGGGGCTCATCGTCATCGTCACTGTGCAACCCCTTGTCCTTGTTTTCGACGTTTATTTTGTCGGCCTGTTTAAATACCCAATAGTCTCTATTGGTGTGGTTGGCTGGCTTGTTCGGGGTGCCATGAATTTGGAACGAGCGCTCCAGTATGCGGTCTAGACTGGACGGTCCTTGATTGTTGCGCTTGAATGGCTTCTTCCGCTGACCGGATTTGGATCCGCTGAATCCGGCGTTGACCGCTGCGTCTTCGGTGTTGTCGCCATTGTTCCGTCGCTTGTGTCTGTTGCATCGTAGCTTGCTGTTGTTGTCATGGACATCTGACGTGCCAGAATGCGGTGTAGTGCTGCTGCGTGCTAACCAACTGTCTTCTCCCGCGCAAAAGCGGGTCATTAGTGTCGTGAGAGCTGCCATGGACTTTGGTTTCTCCTGGCTGAGGTGTCTGGCGAGCCACTCGTCACGGATGTTAAGCTTGAAGGCCGCCAGGGCTTCGGCGTCCGGACAGTTGACTATTTGGTTCTTTTTAGTTAGGAACCGAGTCCAGAATTTCCTGGCTGATTCTCCGGGCTGTTGAGTAATGTGGCTCAAGTCATCGGCATACGGAGGTCGCACATATGTGCCCTGGAAGTTGTCAAGAAATGCGTCTTCCAGATTTTCCCAGATGGCATTGGAATTTGCGGGCAGGCTGTTTAGCCAGTGCCGGGCAGATCCTTTGAGCTTAAGTGGAAGATACTTGATGGCATGTAGATCATCTCCGCGGGCCATGTGAAGTGGAGAAGGAAATCCTCGATCCATACCGCAGGGTTTGTTTTGCCATGTATGATTTGATGTTTACGGGTTTAAACCCTTCTGGGAATTCATGATCCATCACTTCATCAGTGAAGCAGAGGGGGTGTGCGGCGCCTCTGTGCCGGGCTATGTCGCGGCGCAGTCCAGCTGCGTCTGACTGGTTGTATTCGGCCCGGCCGGATTTGCTGTTAGTGTATCCGTTATGACGGTCCTCGTCATGTGCTTCAGTGCGCCCCCGTGATCCGTAGATTGATCTTGGTTGTCCTGTGGCGTTACCCAGTTTATCGCGCAGGTCCTGAGTATTGTCCCGGGCCATAGTAAACTGGTGCGGGGCTGCAGGCTGGTATTCCGGCTGATATGCCGTTTTGTCCCGACCTAGAGGTGGCCGGTCAGCCGTTTGGTGCTCGAGTCCATATTCCTCGGCTGCCAGGACTTTTGTCCATCTATCTATGAGCAGATCTTGATCAGCTTGAAGCTGCTGCTGCTTCTTCTTCAGGCTTCTCGCAGTGGCAATAAGTCGGCGCTTGAAGCGCTCCTGCTCTGCGGGGTCTTCGGGTACGCCGAACTCGTCGTCGCCGAGGCTAACCTCGTCTTTAGAGAGGGGCATGTAGTTGTCCTCCTCCGGATACCCATCCGTCGCCTGTTCATCTGGGCTGTCGTGCCCGTCTTCCTGTTCGGCCTGCTCGAAGGCAGGCTGTTCGAGGTTGTATTCATCGTCGGCACCATCCGGATTATTATCGTCTCCGGTGCCGGTATTGCCTTGGTGCGGCTTGGAGTGGCGCTGGCGACGCCCATGCTTTGCTTTTTTCTTGGAGGGGTTAGCCTCTGTTGCCTCATCACCATTGGTTTCTTTTGGAGTGTCCACCATATATATATCATATGAAGAAGTGGCTATCCACCGCCCTGTGAGCGGTGGCTCTTGTATGTCTCCTGCATCGTCGTCCATACCATTGATGTCTTCGAAGTCGAAGGCGAGCACGTCGGTTAAATCATCGATCGTGGCGACAAAGTGGGTGGTGGGTGGGCAAGGAATTCCTTCGTCGCCTGCTTCCCACTCAAGCCGGACATAGTTCGACTCAGAGCCTCCTGATAGAGAGAGAGAGATTTTAAAGAGTTCAGCATGTCGCCAAAAGGCGAGTGCTGAAAGATGTCCGCAGCGGTAAACTCCATCACCGGAGCCCAACCTAGCTCGGCTGGCTCGAGAGTGTGCGGACCAGGGCCAACAGCCGGATATGAGTCCGGGGGCCCATGGTTACAGGCCTCCACAGAGGTGAGACCTGTGTTCGGCTCCACCGCCGATGAGTGTGTGGCCTGCGGGGCGGGGTCCAGCCCTCTGTCCATAGGCAACGCAACCTGCCCTGGATTTAGATCCGGGGCTGCTTCGGGGATGATGTCCCGAGCATTGTCCGACAGCAGGTCTAGGCCGTGCTCGTCGTGACTGCCCGGCGTTCCTGGCACAGGCTCGAATCCGTCGAAGATCAAGTCTCCACGGATATGTGCCGTGTAGTTCAAGTTTTCGAACATGATCTGGTGGCCAGGGGCGAAGCTAACGATCTGCTCCAACTGGCCAAGCGAATTGGCCCGCAGTGCGAAGCCGCCGAACACAAAGATCTATCCGGGGAGAAAAGTCTCACCCTGAACCGTGTTGTTGACGATTGAAGACGCCATCAAGCCTCGAAGCGACGACACAGAGGAACTCTCAATGAAAGCACCAATGTCGGTGTCAAAACCGGTGGATCTCGGGTAGGGGGTCCCGATCTGTGCGTCTTAGGCTGATGGTAACAGGAAGCAAGGGACACAATGTTTACCCAGGTTCGGGCCCTCTCGATGGAGGAAAAACTCTACTTCCTGCTTGATTAATATTGAAGATATGTGCAGTACAAGAGTAGATCTACCACGATATCGTACAGGCTAAACCCTAAGAGCTAGCCTATGATGGTATGATTGTAATTGTGATCGGCCTTCTAAGGACCACCCTCTCTGGTTTATATAGACACCGGAGAGCTAGGGTTTACATGGAGTCGGTTACAAGGAAGGAAACACAATATCCGGATCGCCAAGCTTGTCTTCCACGCAAAGGAGAGTCCCATCTGGACACGGGCCGAAGTCTTGAGTCTTGTATCTTGACACTTCTATAGTCCGGACGATGTATACAGTCCGGCTGTCCGGATACCCCCTTATTCAGGACTCCCTCAACCGGGATGCCCAGTCCCATGATCAAAAAGATCAAAGCAAATCAAAATAATTTAACAAAACTCCCCCAGTGCTATTGTTAGTTGGAGGCACTCGTTGTTTCGAGCAAGCCATGGATTGATGCTTGTTTGTGGTGGGGGAGTATAAACTTTTACCATTCTGTTTGGGAACCGCCTATAATGTATGTATGATACGTCTCCAACGTATCTACTTTTCCAAACACTTTTGCCCTTGTTTTGGACTCTAACTTGTATGATTTGAATAAAACTAACCCGAACTGACGCTGTTTTCAGCAGAACTGCCATGATGTTGTTTTATGTCTAGAAAACAAAAGTTCTCGAAATGACCTGAAAATCCACGGAGGCAAGTTTTGGAAAATATGAAAAATACTGGCGAAAGAATCAAGACCAGGGGGCCCACACCCTGTCCACAAGAGTGGGGGGGCCTGGCACGCGCCCCCCCGTCTTGTGGGCCCCCTGAGGCTCCGCCGACCTCGACTCCAACCCTATATATTGTGTCTCGCGGAGAAAAAAAATCAGGGAGGAAGTTTCATCGTGTTTTACGATACGGAGCCGCCGCCAAGCCCTAATCTCTCTCGGGAGGGTTGATCTGGAGTCCGTTCGGGGCTCCGGAGAGGGGATTCGTCACCGTCATCATCATCAACCATCCTCCATCACCAATTTCATGATGCTCACCACCGTGCATGAGTAATTCCATTGTAGGCTTGCTCGACGGTGATGGGTTGGATGAGATTTACCATGTAATCAAGTTAGTTTTGTTAGGGTTTGATCCCTAGTATCCACTATGTTCTGAGATTGATGTTGCTATGACTTTGCTATGCTTAATGCTTGTCACTAGGGCCCGAGTGCCATGATTTCAGATCTAAACCTATTATGTTTTCATGAATATATGTGTGTTCTTGATCCTATCTTGCAAGTCTATAGTCACCTATTATGTGTTATGATCCGACAACCCCGGAGTGACAATAATCGGGATACTTCTCGGTGATGACCGTAGTTTGAGGAGTTCATGTATTCACTATGTGTTAATGCTTTGTTCCGGTTCTCTATTAAAAGGAGGCCTTAATATCCCTTAGTTTCCGCTAGGACCCCGCTGCCACGGGAGGGTAGGACAAAAGATGTCATGCAAGTTCTTTTCCATAAGCACGTATGACTATATTCGGAATACATGCCTACATTACATTGATGAATTGGAGCTAGTTATGTGTCACCCTATGTTATAGCTATTACACGAGGAATCGCATCCGACATAATTAACCATCACTGATCCAATGCCTACGAGCTTTTCACATCTTGTTCTTCACTTATTTACTTTTCCGTTGCTACTATTACAATTACTACAAAAGTATTATCTTTACTTTTGCCACTGTTACTTTTATTGTCATACTACTTTGCTACTAAATATACTTTGCTGCAGATACTAAGTTATCCAGGTGTGGTTGAATTGACAACTCAACTTCTAATACTCAATAATATTCTTTGGCTCCCCTTGTGTCGAATCAATAAATTTGGGTTGAATACTTTACCCTCGAAAGCTGTTGCGATCCCCTACACTTGTGGGTTATCAAGACTAATTTTTGGCGCCGTTGCCAGGGAGCATAGCTATATTCTTTGAGTCACTTGGGATTTATATCTGTTGATCACTATGAAGAACTTGAAAGATGCAAAAACCAAGATTTTGCCCTCAACTACGAGGGGAGGTAAGGAACTGCCATGTAGCTCTGCACTAGATTCTCCTTCTGTTATGAGTAAGTTTGCGACACCTAAACCTGCTACTGCTATGAATTCTGATATGTCGCATGTTATTGATGATGCCACTTCTGTTATGCATGATACTTATGATGAAACTACTTCTGTGCGTGATACTACTGTGCCATTAGGTGAATTTCTTGATGAACAACTTGCTAGGGTTAGAGAGAATGAAATTATTGAAGATGCTACTATTGATGATAGTGATGATGAAAGTTCTCCCCCTGATTATGAATTACCTGTTGTTCCTGAGGGTTATGTTATGGAAGAGGAAGCTGCTAGAGCTATCTTTGCTTGTAAAGATAGATATGGTCTTAAAAATTTATTAGCTAAATGGAAGCAACAATCTCTTAATGCTAGAATGAAACCTGACCCTGCCTTTTCTACTTCTCCTATCTGTGTTACTGATAAGGATTATGAATTCTCTATTGATCCTGAAATAATTACTTTGGTTGAATCCGATCCTTTTTATGGTCTTGAATCTGAAACTGTTGTGACACATCTCACCAAGTTAAATGATATAGCCACCCTGTTTACTAATGATGAGAAGTCTCGCTATTATTATATCCTTAAGATATTTCCGTTCTTATTAAAGGGTGGTGCTAAGACTTGGTTTAATTATCTTGATCCTGGTTGTGTGCGTAGTCCCCAGGATATGATTTATTACTTCTCTGCTAAATATTTCCCTGCTCATAAGAAAAAAGCTGCCTTGCGGGAAATATATAATTTTGTGCAAATCAAAGGAGAGAGTCTCCCACAAGCTTGGGGGAGGTTTCTCCGATTACTTAATGCTTTGCCTGATCATCCTCTTAACAAAAATGAAATACTTGATATCTTTTATAATGGACTAACCGATGCTTCCAAGGACTACTTGGATAGTTGTGCTGGTTGTGTTTTCAGGGAAAGAACAGTCGACGAAGCTGAATTACTATTGAATAATATGTTGACTAATGAAAATAATTGGACTCTTCCTGAGCCAATTCCTGGGACAATTCCTGAAACAATTGAGCCAACTCCTGAGCCTATTCCTAAACCCACTCCGAAGAAGAGAGGTGTTCTATTTCTCAGTCCCGAAGATATGCAAGAGGCAAAGAAATCAATGAAAGAAAAAGGTATAAAAGCTGAAGATGTTAAGAATTGACCACCTATTGAAGAAATACATGGTCTTAATATACCACCTGTCGAAGAACCACATTGTCTTGATAACCCGACACAGGTAGTAAAGGTAAATTCTCTCTATAGATATGATAAAGTTGAAATTCCCTCTACTAAATTTCATAGCCCATCCTTAGATGAATTTGATGACTTTATGGATAGACAAGAAAGTTTTAATGCTTATGTTGGTAGAGAATTAAAGAACAATGCTTTCGAGATAGGATGCTTGAGTGATTATATGGCTAGAGTTAAAGGTGAACTTAAACTCATTAGCAAATATGCTTCTATGGTTGCTACTCAAGATGAGCAAGTACTTAAAGCTCAAAATGATTTGCTTGATGAATTCAATAATAAACCTGACTTTGCTGTTAGAGTGGCTACTAGAACTGGTAGAATGACTCAGGAACCTTTGTATCCTGAAGGCCACCCTAAGAGAATCGAGCAAGATTCTCAAAGAAATAATTTAGAGGCACCTAGTTCTTCTAAAAAGAAGAAAAAGAAAGACGATAGAACTTTGCATGCTTCTAGTGAACCTATTGTAGACACAACTGAGAATCCCAATGATATTTCTGTTTCTGATGCTGAAACACAATCAGGTGATGAACATGAACCTAGTGATAATGTTAATGATAATGTTCATGTTGATACTCAACCTAGCAAAAATAATGAAGTAGAGATTGAACCTGCTGTTGATCTTGATAACCCACAATCAAAGAATCAACGTTATGATAAGAGAGATTTTGTTGCTAGGAAGCATGGTAGAGAAAGAGAACCATGGGTTCAGAAACCCATGCCCTTTCCTCCTAAACCATCCAAGACAAAGGATGATGAGAATTTTGAGCGCTTTACTGAAATGATTAGACCTATCTTCTTACGTATGCGCTTAACTGATATGCTTAAAGTAAATCCTTATGCTAAGTATATGAAGGATATCATTACAAATAAAAGAAAGATACCGGAAGCTGAAATTTCCACCATGCTTGCTAATCACACTTTTAAAGGTGGAATACCAAAGAAACTTGGAGATCCAAGGGTACCAACCATACCATGCTCCATTAAAAGAAACTATGTTAAAACTACTTTATGTGATCTTGGAGCCGGTGTTAGTGTTATGCCTCTCTCTTTATATCATAGACTTGAATTGAATAAGTTGACACCTACTGAAATATCTTTGCAAATGGCTGATAAATCAACTGCTATACCTGTCGGTATTTGTGAGGATGTGCCTGTTGTGGTTGAAAATGTCACTATCTTAACTGACTTTGTTATTCTTGATATTCCCGAGGACAATAGTATGTTGATTATCCTTGGTAGACCATTTTTGAATACTGCAGGGGCTGTTATTGATTACAACAAAGGCAGTGTCACTTTTCATGTTAATGGTAATGAGCATATGGTACACTTTCCGAGGAAACAATCTCAAGTTCATAGCATCAATTCTATTGGAAAAGTCCCAACTATCATTATTGGAGGTTTTGAATTTCCTCTCCCTACTGTCAATAAAAAAGTACGATCTTATTATTGTTGGGGATGTTCATATCCCCGTTGAGGTAAATTAGTGTTATTCTAAATTTCTCTGGTTCTGTGTTATTCGGAATGAGTTTGTTAACAAGACTTGATCAACCTTGTTAGTGGATTCATTTTGATGATCATGGGATGGATGAAACTAGAAGGCACAACCTTCTGTACCCTCTTTTTACTTTCTGTTTTTTAGAATAAATAAAGCAAAAAAATAGTATTATCTGTCTGTTTTCTGAATTATCTGTGCAATAAAAAATATTCCGAAAATAAAAGTGCTGCAAATGCCCTGCAAATTTAGTATGATTTTTATGGAATATTTGAGGATTTTAGGCACTGAAAACACTGCAGGAGGGGCAAGCACCAGGCCACGAGAGTGGAGGGCGCGCACACACACTCTGGGCGCGCCCCCTGTCTCGTGGGCCCCTGGTGGCCCCCCTCCACTTATGCTAGCACCCACACACTCCATCTTCTTCCCAAAAAAATCCCCATCCAGCTCAAGCACGAGTTCTAGCTCATTTTGCTGTGATTTTCGATCTCCTTGCTCAAAGCTCCATTCACAAAACTGCTTTGGGAGATTGTTGCTTGGTATGTGACTCCTCCATTGGTCCAATTAGTTTTTGTTCTAGTGCTTTATTCATTACAAATTTGTATTGCATAGGTGACCCTGTTCTTGAGCTTGCATGTTAAATTTATGAGGTCCCAAGTAATTCTAATGCATGATATAGGCTCTAGGCACTTGTAGGAGTAGTTGCTATCAATTTTGTTTAGTTTTATCACTTTTATTTTGAAGTTACTAAAATTTCAGAAATTTTTCAGAAAAAGAATTATGTCTAGGAGAATGTACCAAGGCGGTTCCTCAGTAAAGAAAGGACCCAGGATTGCTATACATGAGCAAGAGGAGGAACTACTGAGGGACGCAGAAGTACGAGCTTGTGAGTGGCCATCCGACAATTTTATGGTCGAAGCAGGCTTTAAGGAGGAATTTGAAGCATATGTGCGTAATGCCGATCTGGAGGACTTCTTATAAGATAAGTGTCCTCGGTACTATCAGTTGACTGATTCATTTGTGCGAAGGTTTAAATATAAATGTACACGTAATTCTCCGAGTGTCCTATTTGATATCTATGATACATCTTATACCATGGACTTAGAGGATTTTACAACTGCTTGCAAACTTCCATAGTGGGGCAATATTAATGATCCCCACAAATCTGAATTTAGAGATTTCCTTGCTAGTATTACTGTGGGAGAATCTAGGGATATTGTACAGCTACCATAGGGAGCATTCATTTTCCTGCTATACACTATTTTGCTCTCTTCATTGGTAGATGCATTAATGGTAAAGATGAAGCATATCATATGTGTGTGCCTGATCTTTGTGTCCTCAAGAGTGCTGTGTTAGGTTTTAAATATTATAACTTGGGGCAATAGTTGCACGTAGGTTGCATAATAATGGTAGAGCTGGAGATTTATTTGGAGGAATTTATGCGACATGTGTGGCAAATTATCTTGGTATAGCCCCACGAGAGGGGGATATGATGTTGCCTCCTGCTTATTTAGATTCTGATGCTATAGTCCAACATCATTTTCTTAAGAGGAATGAACAATTCCTCCAGTATCGACTAATCTTTGATAGACGTAGCGCTGTCCATGTTACTCTTCCTGCTCCTTTGCTTTTTGATTACCAGGCAAAAGGAAGATATGTTGTTACTAGGGAGGAAGCAGCTGAACACGAGGGAAGAGCGGAGGTGGCTCGCCAACATGCCGCAACTCAAAGAGGCATTTGCTGCTGCATCTCAGTACGACCCCAGTTACAACTACGGATATCAGCCAAGCTACCCTTGGCATTAGACCAACTTAGGCCAAAAGCCTAAGCTTGGGGGAGTACGTATTTCTCACCGACTTTACATTCATGTTCGCACACTATTCTAGTCGTCGGTGCTCATACTCTTTCATTGTATTATCCATGCTAGTTTAATTTTCTTTTTTCTAGTTTTCTTCTTGTGTGTTTGATAAACCTTAAGAAAAACCAAAAAAATTAGTTAGTTTAATTTCCATGCTGGTAGTAGAATTAAAACCCCAAAAAGATTTCTCGTTCTTCTTCTTACTTGTTGGGAGCTTTTCCGTGTAAATAGTTTTATTTTCTTTTCTTTCCTTTGGGGGTCGAGAGTAGAAGACCATATTGAAAATGTTTATTGGCTCTCATATGCATGATTGTTTATTTAACTTAGAGCCCATATTACTTTGTATTCTCTCTTGATTTGAATGCTTGCAGGTTCCAGCTTAGTCCAATGCACGTGCACTATTATTATTATACACATCATTCGGTCGTGCGAGTGAAAGGCAATAATGACGATATGTGATGGACTGGCTGAGATGAGAAAAGTTGGTACGAACTCGACCTCTCTTGTTTTTGTAAATATGATGAGTTCATCGTTCCTGGTTCAGCTTATTATGAAGTAAACATATTTGTAATGACATTTAGAGATTATAGTTGCTTGTGCCATGCTTGATTCGCTATGAGTTATAATGGTTTACCTTGCGTGCCAACATGCTATTAGAATGATTATGATGTGATATGATGGGATGGTATCCTCCTTTGAATGAATTGAGTGACTCGACTTGGCACATGTTCACGCATGTAGTAGAAACAAATCAACATAGCCTTCACGATATTTATGTTCATGGTGGATTATATCCTACTCATGTTTGTATTCGGTGTGAATTAATTTTAATGCATGTTCATGACTGTTGTCGCTCTCTCAGTTGGTCGCTTCCCAGTCTTTTGCTAGCCTTCACCTGTACTAAGCGGTAATACTGCTTGTGCATCCAAACTCCATAAACCCCAAAGGTATTCCAATGAGTCCAGCATACCTTCCTATATGCGGTATTTACCTGTCGTTCCAAGTAAATTTGCATGTGCCAAACTCCAAACCTTCAACTGAAATTCTGTTTTGTATGCTCGAACAGCTCATGTTTCAACTAGGGCTGCCTATATCTTCCATGCTAGGTGGGTTATTCTCAAGAGGAGTGGACTCCGCTCCTCATTCACGAGAAAGGGCCGGTAACCGGGATGCCCAGTCCCATGATCCAAAAATATCAAAGCAAATCAATATAATTAAACAAAACTCCCCCAGGGCTGTTGTTAGTTGGATGCACTCGTTGTTTCGAGCAAGCCATGGATTGATGCTTGTTGGTGGTGGGGGAGTATAAACTTTTACCATTCTGTTTTGGAACTGCCTATAATGCATGTAGTATGGAAGATACAGCCATCTCATAGTTGTTGCATTGACAGTGAAAGTATGCCGCTCAAAATGTTATTCAATCTCTATTTTAAAATCAAGCTCTGGCACATCTTCAAATCCTTGCTTCCCTCTGCGAATGGCCTATCTATTTACTTTTATGTTGATTCATCACCTTCTTATTAAAAAGCACCCGCTGGAGAGCACACTGTCATTTGCATTCATTATTATAGGTTTCTATTGGGTATGACTTGACTGGATCTCTTTTACCTTGAATTACAATGTTTAGTCAGTCCTGGATCTTTAAAGGTGCTTTGCATTTATGTTTTGCTGTCTCAGAAAGGGCTAGCGAGATACCATTTTGTTATATCATGTTATGATTGTTTTGAGAAAGTGTTGTCATCCGAGTTTTATTATTATGGCTCGCTAGCTGATTATGCCATTGATATGAGTAATTGTGAGACCTAAGTGCTATTGTGAGTATGGTTAGTTCATGATACTTGCTGAAACTTGAATGCTGGCTTTACATATTTACAACAACAAGAGCAAATAGAGTTTGTAAAAGTTTTTCTTTATCACTTTCAGTTTATCAACTGAATTTCTTGAGGACAAGCAAAGGTTTAAGCTTGGGGGAGTTGATATGCCTCCAATGTATCTACTTTTCCAAACACTTTTGCCCTTGTTTTGGACTCTAACTTGTATGATTTGAATGAAACTAACCCGGACTAACACTTTTTCAGCAGAACTGCCATGATGTTGTTTTATGTGTAGAAAACAAAAGTTCTCGGAATGACCTGAAAATCCATGGAGGCAAGTTTTGGAAAATATAAAAAATACTAGCGAAAGAATCAAGACCAGGGGGCCCACACACTATCCACGAGGGTGGGGGGGGCGCCCCCTGTCTCGTGGGCCCCCTGAGGCTCTACCGACCTCAACTCCAACTCTACATATTCCGTCTCGCGGAGACAAAAATCAGGGAGGAAGTTTCATCGCATTTTACGACACGGAGCCACCGCCAAGCCCTAATCTCTCTCGGGAGGGCTGATCTGGAGTCCGTTCGGGGCTCCGGAGAGGGGGATTCGTCGCCGTCGTCATCATCAACCATCCTCCATCACCAATTTCATGATGCTCGCCGCCGTGCGTGAGTAATTCCATCGTAGGCTTGCTGGACGGTGATGGGTTGGATGAGATTTATCATGTAATCAAGTTAGTTTTGTTAGGGTTTGATCCCTAGTATCCACTATGTTCTGAGATTGATGTTGCTATGACTTTGCTATGCTTAATGCTTGTCACTAGGGTCCGAGTGCCATGATTTCAGATCTGAACCTATTATGTTTTCATGAATATATGTGTGTTCTTGATCCTATCTTGCAAGTCTATAGTCACCTATTATGTGTTATGATCCGACAACCCCGAAGTGACAATAATCAGGATACTTCTCGGTGATGACCGTAGTTTGAGGAGTTCATGTATTCACTATGTGTTAATACTTTGTTCCAGTTCTCTATTAAAAGGAGGCCTTAATATCCCTTAGTTTCCGCTAGGACCCCGATGCCACGGGAGGGTAGGACAAAAGATGTCATGCAAGTTCTTTTCCATAAGCACGTATGACTATATTCGGAATACATGCCTACATTACATTGATGAATAGGAGCTAGTTCTGTGTCACCCTATATTATAGCTATTACACGAGGAATCGCATCCGACATAATTATCCATTACTTATCCAATGCCTACGAGCTTTTCACATCTTGTTCTTCGCTTATTTACTTTTCCGTTGCTACTATTACAATTACTACAAAACTATTATCTTTACTTTTTCCACTCTTACCTTTATTATCATACTACTTTGCTACTAAATACTTTGCTGCAGATACTAAGTTATCCAGGTGTGGTTGAATTGACAACTCAACTTCTAATACTCAATAATATTCTTTGGCTCCCCTTGTGTCGAATTAATAAATTTGGGTTGAATACTTTACCCTCGAAAGCTGTTGCGATCCCCTACACTTGTGGGTTATCAATGTAGCATGAAAGATATCGCCATCTCATAGTTGTTGCTTTGACAGTGAAAGTATACCACTCAAAATGTTATTCATCTCTATTTTAAAATCGAGCTCTGGCACCTCTACAAATCCCTGCTTCCCTCTACGAAGGGCCTATCTATTTACTTTTATGTTGAGTCATCACCCTCTTATTAAAAAGCACCCGCTGGAGAGCACACTATCATTTGCATTCATTACTATTAGTTTATATTGGGTATGACTTGACTGGATCTCTTTTACCATGAATTACAATGTTTAGTCAGTCCTTGATCTTTAAAGGTGCTCTACATTTATGTTTTGCGGTCTCGGAAAGGGCTAGCGAAATACCATTTTGTTATATCATATTATTATTGTTTTGAGAAAGTGTTGTCATCCGAGTTTTATTATTATTGCTCGCTAGTTGATTATGCTATTGATATGAGTAAACCTGAGACCTAAGTGTTATTGTGAATATGGTTAGTTTATAATCTTTGCTGAAAACTTGAATGTTGGCTTTACATCTTTACAACAACAAGAGCAAACAGAGTTTGTAAAAGTTTTTCTTTATCACTTTCAGTTTATCAACTGAATTGCTTGAGGACAAGCAAAGGTTTAAGCTTGGGGGAGTTGATACGTCTCCAACGTATCTACTTTTCCAAATACTTTTGCCCTTGGTTTGGACTCTAATTTGCATGATTTGAATGAAACTAACCCGGACTGACGCTGTTTTCAGCAGAACTGCCATGGTGTTTTTTATTGTGCAGAAAACAAAAGTTCTCGGAATGACTTGAAAATCCTTGGAGGTAACTTTTGGAAAATATAAAAAATACTGGCGAAAGAATCAAGGCCAGGGGCCCACACCCTGTCCACGAGGGTGGGGGGCGCGCCCCCTCCCCCTGGGCGCGCCCCTGTCTCATGGGCCCCCTGCTGCTCCGCCGACCTCAACTCCAACTCTATATTCCGTCTTGCAGAGAAAAAAATCAGGGAGGAAGTTTCATCGCGTTTTACAACACGGAGCCGCCGCCAAGCCCTAATCTCTCTCGGGAGGGCTGATCTAGAGTCCGTTCAGGGCTCCGGAGAGGGGGATTCGTCGTCGTCGTCATCATCAACCATCCTCCATCACCAATTTCATGATGGTCACCGTGCTGCGTGAGTAATTCCATCGTAGGCTTGCTGGACGGTGATGGGTTGGATGAGATTTACCATGTAATCAAGTTAGTTTTGTTAGGGTTTGATCCCTAGTATCCACTATGTTCTGAGATTGATGTTGCTATGACTTTGCTATGCTTAATGCTTGTCACTAGGGTCCGAGTGCCATGATTTCAGATCTGAACCTATTATGTTTTCATGAATATATGTGTGTTCTTGATCCTATCTTGCAAGTCTATAGTCACCTATTATGTCTTATGATCCGACAACCCCGAAGTGACAATAATCGGGATACTTCTCGGTGATGACCGTAGTTTGAGGAGTTCATGTATTCACTATGTGTTAATGATTTGTTCCGGTTCTCTATTAAAAGGAGGCCTTAATATCCCTTAGTTTCCGCTAGGACCCCGTTGCCACGGGAGGGTAGGACAAAAGATGTCATGCAAGTTCTTTTCCATAAGCACGTATGACTATATTCGGAATACATGCCTACATTACATTGATGAATTGGAGCTAGTTCTGTGTCACCCTATGTTATAGCTATTATACGAGGAATCGCATCCGACATAATTATCCATCACTGATCCAATGCCTACGAGCTTTTCACATATTGTGCTTCGCTTATTTAATTTTTCGTTGCTATTGTTACAATTACTACAAAACTGCTATCTTTACTTTTGCCACTGTTACCTTTATTATCATACTACTTCGCTACTAAATACTTTGCTGCAAATACTAAGTTATCCAGGTGTGGTTGAATTGACAACTCAACTGCTAATACTTGAGAATATTCTTTGGCTCCCCTTGTGTCGAATCAATAAATTTTGGTTGAATACTCTACCCTGGAAAGTTGTTGTGATCCCCTATACTTGTGGGTTATCAGCGACCGGATGGGAAGTGGACTCGATATTAACTAGTTGGATGGGCAACTGCAAAGGTTTATTATAAACCTTTGTAGTGACCCATCCATCTAGTTAATATCAAGGTATTTATTTTGTAATTTTTAACATTTTTTTGATTTTTGGACACATGTTTATTGGCTTGAAGAAGGTCTATCTCGTTTCTTTTTGATAATTTTTGTTTTTTGAACACACAAATTAACCTCTGTGTACTTGTTCTCAAATTAACCTCCAGGCCTGTTTGCCGCGTATCACACACATCTTGTTAAGTTGAACCGTTGATGTTCTCTTCCCTAATGCAAACAATTCATTCGAGTGAACCGTATGCCATATATCACTCACACCTTGATTTGGCTGACCGTTTCTGTTGCTTTCCCTAATAGCAAACAGTTCATCAGAGCGAACTGTATGTCGTACATCGCACACACATTGATATGGCTGCCCATTTCTGTTGTTTTGCCTCATCGCAAATAGTTCGAATGGAATAACTGTGTGCCCTGCATCGCACACATAACTAAATTCTGAACCGTGTTTGATGGCTCTGCCATAGCAAACTTTTTGCACCTTTTTTGACAGTTCTTTTACACCATCGCCTGCGATTAATGCATCACACACAGTTGCGTGAAAGGGTCTCTGATCATAGTGTCGCGTTAGCAGCATCCTGCAGTAGTGAAAGGTCCCAATCTCCAAGGGTGACAAAGCCCTAGCTCCCAAAGAAACCATGATATTCACACTTGAGGAGCCAAGTGATACAAAGGCTGATGCAGGCAAGAAGAAGAAGAGGCCAAAGAAGACAACTCCTCATGTCATTAGAAAACCCTCCATGGTTGCTGATGATCATGATGATGATGATGATGAGGAACCAATTGCAGATGCACATCCAGCAAAGGCTCAAAAGCTTATATCAGATGCTATGAAGTCTGCTACTCCCTCCAAGCCCAAGTCTAAGTCCAAGTCCAGCGCCAAAGCTTCAACACCTAATAGGTCTACTGGGAACACCTCTGCTAGTGAGAGAACAAGGCCCTGGTGCATGAGGCATAAATTGATGATGAGCCACTAGTGCTCAGGAAGCTGAAGCCCAAGATTCTAGACCATGACAACTCTCATCCAGTAGCAGAAAACATGATGCTCAGGAAGGACAAAGGTCTGCATCAGTGGAGATGAGCGAGATACAACTGAGAGGTTCCAGATAGTGCCTAGGGCACCCAAATCTACCGTCATGCAAGTTGCAAACACAAGGACCACTCACTCTTCACCTACTGCCACTGCCATTGCGCCACCTCCAGTCCAGCAGAAGTCAGCTGAAGCCTTCGCGGATGCACTTATCTCCACGCCATATACGCACACCGGAGCCACCAGCTAGAAGTCGCCTTCAGGAGTTGTCGAGGACCGTGCCTAGAGAGACATATAGCTCTATACCTATTCGAACTTTTTGGTACTTGTTGCCAAAGGGGGAGAATTTGTATAGATTATTAGGCTTGGTGAGAGAGTGTCTCGCTTTTGCACGTTGGTTTTCTTGAGCTCTTGCTACTATTTCTGCTTGATTCGTGATACTTTGTTTGTTATGTGTGTGAGATACTACATTGGTTGTGTGTGATTGATCATACTATGCTTCATGTGATGCTTGATGCTTATCTCTATCATTATTTGTGTATGATCATTCACTTAAGCTTTTGGTGATGTGTTCCTACTATTTCACTCATATCATTTTGTGCGCTCCACCAATTGTATGTGACATGGAAGAGTGACCCATGATCCTAATAGATTGTGCATTTGCACTCAAACACAAATTTTTAATAATGAACAAATTTAGGGGGAGCTCTTGCTTATCACATACTTCTCAAAGCAAGGATGCATTTCATTCATTTAATCATTTGTTGCAGCTTTGATCTATATGTTGTCATCAATTACCAAAAAGGGGGAGATTGAAAGTGCAACTAATCCTATGGTGGTTTTGGTAATTCATAACAACATATATCTCATTGAACTAATGTCCATTTAAGATAAGTATTTTAGGATGTTTAGCGATTGGCATGACATGAACTAGAGATATGGACCCATCAAAATGCTAAGGAAAAAGATTGGTAAAAGCTCAAGACTCTACATTTTTGTTTAAGTGATCCAAGATCACATTGAGTCCACAGGAAAGCCAATACTGTTAAAAAGGGATGAGGTGTTGCTTAATGATCTATTTGCTCAAGTGCTTAGTGATATTACTCCTAAATCCTCAACCACTTTCTCTATCCAAATATGTCCAAACCCTAAATTCCAACTCGGCCCCACCGATATTTCCTACTCGGAGCCACCGAGTTCATCTGGACTTAGCCACTGCCTAACAATTCGGTTCCACCGATGTGGATCTCCGTCTCACCGAGATGGCCTTGCCAACTCTCTATGACTTGTTGCAATCACTTCCGTCCCATCGAGAATTGCAATTGGTCTCACCGAGATGGCTTGACCGATTCTTTGTTGCCTCATTGCTTCACTTCGGTCACACCGAGATGATGCGATCGGCGCCACTGAGATGAGGTTTGCCCTAAGCCCTTGCACATCAGTCCCGCCGAGTTTTTACTGTCGGTCCCACCGGGATTCCTAATGTTCATATTTTTACATAGATCGGTGCCACCGAGTTTTCTGATAGGTGCCATCGAGATGGGTCAAAAGTGTGTAACGGTTGGATTTTGCGTGGAGGCTATATATACCCCTCCACCCCTTCTTCCTCAGTGAGGAGAGCTCAGAACATGCCTACACTTCCACCACTCATTTTCTAAGAGAGAATCACCTACTCATGTGTTGAGATCAAGAGTTTCCATTCCCACCATTTGAACCTTGATTTCTAGCTTTCCCCAAGTTGCTTTCCACTCAAATCCTTTTTCCACCATAGCCAGAACTATGAGAGAGAGTCGAGCGTTGGGGAGACTATCATTTGGAGCACAAGAGCAAGGAGTTCATCATCAACACACCGTCAATTAACTTTTGGAGAGTGGTGTCTCCTAGATTGGTTAGGTATCGCTTGGGAGCCTTCGACATGATGTGGAGTTGAACCAAGAAGTTTGTAAGGGCAAGGAGATCGCCTACTTCGTGAAGATCTACCCGAGTGAAGCAAGTTCTTCATGGGCGATGGCCATGGTGGGATAGACATGGTTGCTTCTTCGTGGACCATTCGTGGGTGGAGTCCTCCGTGGACTCGCGCAACCGTTACCCTTCGTGAGTTGAAGTCTTCATCAACGTGGATGTACAATAGCACCACCTATCGGAACCACGCCAAAAATCTTCGTGTCTCCATTGCGTTTGTCTTCTCTAAACCCTTCCCTTTTACCTTCATATGCAATGTTTTACATTCTGCTGCTGTACTCTTAGAATTGCATGTGTAGGTTGATTGCTTGACTTGTCATAATTGCTAAAATCTGCCCATAACTAAAACTGGAAAAATGATAGATTTTTATTTGGTTAAGTAGTCTAATCACCCTCTCTAGACATACTTTCGATCTTACAACACCTCTGGATGCTCTCCTATGTCTCCTCCGCCTCCACTGGACCGGGATCAGAAGTGGGACATGGCCCACGCCGGTGCTACTATATGAGGAAATATGTTGGAGAGCTCGAGCATGTCCGATAACGTGAGTTGTTTACGGCTGGGGTTCGGCGCAATCGGAGTTGAACTAAGCTGTAAACTATTACAGTGGTATGTGTTACCAGGCCGAGCTAATCAAACACATATAATGAAATCAGATTACGCCGTAATCGGGTGACGGGAGAAATTGATTGGACCAAACACATCCAAAATTAAAACACAACAAACGACTACCCTAATCTACTAGATATGAACGTTATTCACACGACGTAAGATCAACACGGTAAAGCGAGCCTCTAGTAGGCACTATGTGCCCGAAAAGTGCAAAATGAGGGCGAGCTTGCAAAATAAAGATGAGCTCATTAAAGGACTTTAAACAAAACATATTTCCACATCGCAAAAAAAATAAAATTTGTACACACCCAAATAAATGTATAACGTGTTCACGGAAATTTCCAGAATAATATACTTTCATACATGGTGTAGGCCAAAAAAAATACATTCCTGAAAATTGGTCATTTTTGTTGTTGGGGCGAGATTTTCTTTCTTTTGTGCAGCTTGCAAATCATAATATTTTTGAATGAAATCTTACGGATCTGTCACAAATAAGCATAAGTTTTCACAGGTTTTTTTATATTTTTTGAAACTTAGAAATATCATGTTCGGGTCATTTGAAAATAAAATGTCCTCCCACGAGCCCGTCCTTGGTAACTTCGCTCTCCTACGTGCCCAGGTTTTTTAGGCAGATTTGTTTTTGGAAGGTGGCATTTTACACACATTTTAAAATACTCTAATGTGATAAAGAGTTCACGCATGGAGGTGCCGTTTCCTTCACTGAAATCCTCTGAAATTTTAATGTGCGTTAAGCGCGCAATCATCTGAACAATAAAGGTGTGCCGACTGCACGTTAATTGCTGAAAAAATGGCAGAAAACACCAGAACCTCCGAGATAAAGAAACAACCAGTGAATTCACCAAGAAAGAAAAATGCAGAGGAAAAGAGCAATTCCATCTCTCTCTCTCTCTCTAAAAAAGAGAAAGAGAAAAGCTGCAGTTCGCAGGAGAGAGATGAACGGCGAGCATGCCATCAATGCCATCCATGTTTCTCTCTCCTCTCACCGTCATCCCTCCTCGGGTTCCAACGAATCCCTCCGCACATCTCCCACCTTCTTGGTCAAACCGCCCCTCCTCCTCTCTCTCTCCTCTGTTTTCTGTTTCTTCTTCTCCTCTCTCTAGGATAAAAGAACTGTGACAGGGAAGAGAGAGAGAGAGAGACAATGGGAGAGGGGAGCCGAGTAATAATGGCAGGAGGAACCTTCTTTTCCTGACTCCCTGCGGCTGCAGCTCATCATTTGTCTCTGATCCTTGTGCCTTGTTCCCTCTGCGGCTGGTCTTGGCCATTGGTGGACTGAGCCATCGCCGGCAGGGAGAGGGGGGCATCGCCGTTGGGGCTTCCTGCGATTCGCATTTCTCCGCAATCCCACCAAGGTTGGTCTCCCTTCTCTGTCCAACGTTCCTTGATCAAATCTCTCTCTGTGGGATATCCCGCATTCCGTTCTTGCGAGGAGATTCCGTCCTTCCTCCCTGCGCTTTGGCATGTGTTCTTTGTGATCCGAATTTCTTCTCTTATGACAAGATCCTATCATTCTGATGTCATGTTTCGATTCCCTTCCTTGAAAATAAATCAGAGTTTGGGGTTGTCGAAATGCGCCTTAACAGTTGTGTTTTGTTTTATAAAAATGTGGCTTGGCTGGATTTTCCTTTCCCTGCGTAATGCGTGTTGTTTTGGGTCCAATTTCGTTTAAATTTCACTTTTGTGTATAAATGCCTTATCCGCCCCGTTTTTCAAAAATAGGCCAAACCTCCTCGCCGATTGACATGTGGAGGAAAAGTTTGATTTGAAATGCCTGTCTTCTCCTTTTTTATCTCTGGTTTTGTTTGGTTCCTCCAGCTCGCAAGATAAACGATCCTCCATTTCCGCATCCCGCAGACGATTCGAATCAAAGAAGCAACCTCTTTTTTTTCTTATCGTGGTATTACTTACGTTGTTTGGCTCAAAAGTGCGTCCTTGACGATCCCAGCCCTCCTATGTCTTTTATCAAATTCTTCACCGTTTCCGCCAAACTTGGAGCAATTTTGAAGGGCTTTAGGAGAAAAAAAGTTGTTCCCTGTTGTCATGCGCCTCGAGCTCCGAGCCCCGAATCAGCATGCTGTTGCGTTGAGGGGTCCATGGCCTCTTCCTTTCCTGTTCTTGGAGTGAATAAGATGGAACAGCCGCTCCCCACCTTTTATTTTCGGCTCCTTTTCTGGCAGTACATTCAACTTCTTTGTGGATGACTGTGCCGGTCGCATCAACCTAACCTTTTGATGTTATACGGGTTGTCGTTTACCCGGGGGCATGGACATGCTTTCATTTTTGGAATCAGCTTTCTGCTCGATAAGATCCTCTTGTTTTTGCAACTCGAAGCCAATTCTTTGATCCTTTTGGTGTTCGAGCCAAAGATTTGTGTGAGGCCAACAAACTGCATTACATCCGTTGGCTCCTTTTCTCTGTTCTTGTCGTTGATGATGTTTCTGCCCTGCTGTCTTTGCTGAATTTTTTACCTGGCTCTCGTCTCCGAATGCAGGTTCCATGCTGAGATGGACGGCCACACCCACCTAGCCATGGAGTGGAAGGACCAGAGCCCAGGGGCAGACTGCAGCATGCTGCCGAGCTTCCTCACCGACCCGTTCCCCGCGGACCCCCTGGTGGAGGACTGCGACGGCGGCAACGACGGCTCCGAGGGGGCCGGGTTCGAGAGGCACGGCCTGTCGGTGGCCGTGGGCTCGCCTCAGGAGGAAGGGAAGCCGGCGACGCCGCACTTCGGCCAGAGGTCCAGCTCCAGCAGCAGCCTCTCCGAGCGGATGCAGGCCAGAGCTGGGTTCAGCGTCGCCAAGCTCAGCATGCCTGGCAGCGAATATTCAGGAGCCCAGTCGCCTTACCTGACCATCCCGCCCGGCCTCAGCCCCGCGTCGCTGCTGGAATCGCCGGTGTTCCTCTCCAATGCCATGGTATGGATTGTGTTTCGATTTTCATGCTTGTGATTTCCAGCGTCAGAGTGTAGGGATTGTTCTTAATATTGTCAGTGGGATGCTAGATTGGCAGGTTAAGTATGCTTGCTTTACTGAACTTTGGAAATTTCTGTAAGTCCATGAAAGTTTAACTTTGTCATTGCCACCAAATAGCCCACCTATATATACCCGAGGAGATTTTCCTTCCTTGACATACTCTGAGGGGATTTTGTTACCGTTGCCAAAATAAAAGCAAATGGAAGTTTGTATATTTCTGTTCCTTTTCGTGTACTACTCCCTCCGTCCGGAAATACTTGTCATCAAAATGAATAAAAGGGAATGTATGTACATGTATTTCAGTTCTAGATACATTCATTTTTGTTCATTTTGATGACAAGTATTTTTGGACAGAGGGAGTATGAATGAACTCGAGTATGCAATTTCAAATTAAACAACAGACACCATGATACTGAAGTTACTACCTAAATGTTTTATTATGCTATGCTTCAGGGCCAGTCCTCGCCAACCACTGGGAAGTTACTCATGCTTGGTGATACCAATAACAACAATAATGCTCGGCTTGAACCTCCATCAGTTGAAGATGGTCCCCGTGCATTTTCTTTCAAGCCTTTGGATCTAAAATCATCACAGTACACCGCTGAAGGGAAGAAGGTGAGCAGCTATGTGAAATTGTGTATAGTCAGCCTTTATTCCTTGCACTGGAAAAACAAATCAAGTACTCCCTCCGTCCGGAAATATTTGTCATCAAAATGGATGAAAATGGATGTATCTAAAACTAAAATACATCTAGATACATCCATTTCAATGACAAGTATTTCCGGACGGAGGGAGTAATAGCATTATGCTTCTTTGCTGAACCATATTGTGGGGGAGATGTTCCACATGTAACAACCATGAATGACTGATGTGATTCGTTGAGTTTTTCTTCTTATCCTCATCCGCATACCCACATTTGAAATGTTTACCTTTTGTGACCATGGAGCTAGGTATAGCTGACTATTTTTCAGTGTATGCATGAATTGTCAATTTTATCAACTGGACTTTGTGCATACAGAGAATGCAGTGTTTTCAAATAGTGGGGGCACTGTAATTTTTCTATTTAAACAGCGTTTCGTACGACTAGTTAAAGCAAGGTGGCTGATAAGCCTGTTTACCATTATTGTTGGTATTTAATGGAATAAGTGAAAGACAGCTTTGTAAGTACTACCAACATGGTTCATGGTTAAAACTAGATAAATCAGCAGAGTACAACTTATATTTTCGTTAACGCAGTGAATGACAGTTTAAGGCTCTGATATAGTATATGCTTTTGTTGCTTTTTGCCGCCTGTGGCTGATGGTATGAAACTGTTAATATATTCATGAAATTAGAACAAAACTTTTGAATTCCCTCGTTCCTTGTGTGGAACATCTTCCTTTGCCTTCAGGCATCTCTACCCAACAGTCAGCACCCATCAGCACCAAGCAGAGATGTTCCTGTCAAGACAGAAACCAACATTCAGACGACGACTCGAGGCGCCAATCCGCTGGGCCATCTGAACCAAGCGCAGTTCAACAACGGGCAAGACCTCATGAAGCGCAGCTACCATGACTGCAACAACAAGCGCAACCGCCTGCCAGCTGACAGTGCCACGGCGGGCGGCGACAACAACGCACCGCCTCCAGACCATGGCCCACCGGCGACGGCGGTGGACAGCGAGGCGGCGAAGGGAGATTACCCTGCAGCGGTGGCCACGGCCGCGCCGGCCGAGGACGGGTACAGCTGGAGGAAGTACGGGCAGAAGCAGGTGAAGCACAGCGAGTACCCGCGGAGCTACTACAAGTGCACGCACCCCAGCTGCCAGGTGAAGAAGAAGGTGGAGCGGTCGCACGAGGGCCACGTCACGGAGATCATCTACAAGGGCACGCACAACCACCCCAGGCCTGCCGCCCAGAGCCGCCGACCTGCCGGCGGCGCGCAGGTTCACCCGTTCAATGACGCGCAGATGGACGCGCCTGCGGACAACAACAACAACGGCTACGGCAATGCTGGTGGCTCGCAGCCGAACGCGGAGGCGAGGTCGCTGTGGCACGCGGGCGTGGCTGTCCAGGACTGGCGCGGCGATGGGCTGGAGGCCACGTCGTCCCCCTCGGTGCCCGGCGAGCTCTGCGACTCGTCGGCTTCGATGCAGGTCCATGACGGTGCTGCCCGGTTCGAGTCTCCGGAAGGCGGCGTGGATGTCACGTCTGCCGTGTCTGACGAGGTGGACGGGGATGACAGGGTGGCCCATGGCAGCATGTCCCAGGGCCAGGGCGCCGCCGACACCACCGAGGGCGATGAACTCGAGTCCAAGAGAAGGTTATACAATCTCATCTCTGCACGCATGCACCATATGTTCGTTTAGAAAGAAAATGTGTGTGCTCATTTTGGGTGGACTAATGTTTCAGGAAGCTGGAGTCGTGCGCCATTGACATGAGCACTGCGTCCAGAGCTGTGCGCGAGCCTCGGGTCGTGATCCAGACGACGAGCGAGGTGGACATCCTCGACGACGGCTATCGCTGGCGCAAGTACGGGCAGAAGGTCGTCAAGGGCAACCCGAATCCAAGGTACGTACGTCAGAAACACGAATCGACTTTCCTTGGAGCAATGTAGTACTGTATGTAGGTATGGCAGACTCTCATGGATCGTAACCTTGCATCGCAGGAGCTACTACAAGTGCACGCACCCGGGGTGCTCGGTGCGGAAGCACGTGGAGCGCGCGTCGCACGACCTCAAGTCCGTGATCACCACGTACGAGGGCAAGCACAACCACGAGGTCCCGGCCGCGAGGAACGGTGGCCACGGGAGCTCGGCGGCGTCCGGCGGCACGGGGGCGTCGCAGCTGTCCCACGCGCGCAGGGCGGAGCCGCCGTCGGTGCAGGACGGGCTGATGAGGCTGGGCGGCTGCGGCGCGCCCTTCGGCCTGCCGCCGAGGGACCCGCTGGGGCCGATGGGCAACTACCCGTGGCCGCCGCCGAGCCTGCCGATGCCGTCGGGGCTCGGCGCCGTGGAGGGGCTGAAGCTCCCCATGCTGTCCCCGTCGCTGCACTCGGTGTTCAGGCAGAGGCAGGCGATGGAGACGGCGGCGGGGTTCAGGGTGCCCAAGGGCGAGGTGAAGGACGAGGCCGCCGGGGCTGGCGCTGGGGGCGGCGCGGCGGCGGCGGCGGCGTATCCGCAGATGATGAGCAGGCTGCCCCTGGGGCACCGGATGTAGATAATAAAAGCAGGAGGGTCGGTTTAGAGGGCTAATTAGATTAAATTGGTTATTAATGTTCGATAAGTATACGGTGGAAACAATCACCCTTACTTCTTGCTACTATTTTCTTTTTCATCTTCCTGCTACAAGTTCGTTTAATTTTCTCCATGTATCGTTAGCGATTTAGTGTATCGGGTTTAGTCCTCTGTTTGTCTTAATAACCGGCATTACGAAGCTTCCATTTTGGGTTCATGCGGTCTTTCAGAACATTAGTTTGCAACTTTATTTTTAAACTCGCATTTGCTAGCCAATTTGTTTCATTTCAGACTTTCAGTAGACCAACCTCTTATCTTTTTCAAAGAACGCCATCATCCCCTTGGCGAAGACTACAATCTGCAAAACATCCTACTGAAACAACCACAGCAGATCTTCTCAAAGCAATCCTAAGGAGCTCTCCTCGGTGATGATCGAGCAGGCGCAAACATTTGAGGAGCAAGGCAGCTTGAGCATCTGCACAGATCAGCTTCTATTGATGCACCAAAGCTCCCAACATACCCAGGATACATTCCAGACTCCCTGAAAAACAAATTCATTACATAACAACCATAAGCTCCACAGGGTTTACAAGTGACCAAGTTTACTGTTCATGTAAAATTTTATAAACTTCAAACAATAGCAAAAAAAAATTGAACATCGACAGATTAACATCCTGCAAAATTTTATCTTGAAATGACATCCCTGGAGGCCTGTACAAAAAAGTCCAGCTAGAATTTTGGGGCACACATATTTGTTTTGTTGGCACACACCACTACAGATGCCTTTTTGTGGCAAAATTTGAAGGATGTTGGAAAACTTGTTGATGTTCATATTATTATTTTGGAATTTACTCTTCTTGCGGATGCATTTATGCTCGAGATTAGAGTAACACTTTCGCCAAGTGAATAGTTACATCATTCTTCTCTTTCTTTCGTAGCTAAATCTTCGAAAGAGCACAAAAACGGTATATCAAGTATTTCAGCTACAATTTCCTAGGTCTTAACTCGCACAATGCAATCAAAGGACAAATGTTTGATACTCTCTTCTTCGTTGTAAAACACACGTTGGATTGACCACATGGCATCCCTAAACAAGGTTATCCCTAGTCAAACTCTTATTATTAAAAATAAGCCACATGAAAACATGAAAGTGACGAGGAGTTTTAGGGCTAGGTCTTTTGGGGCTTATGGGTGGCATGCCAAAATAAGCTGTCCCCTAACTAATTTATTCTGCAGCCCAACCTTTTTATTATGGTAGCCCAACGTAAAAAAAATTGGGCTTACTGAATAAGCTAGGTAGGGGGCAGCTTATTTTGGTAGCCATCCATAAGCCCCAAAAGAACTGACCCTTAATCTTCTAAATACAATCGTTAAAATTGTAGGACATCCCTCCAAAGTTGATCAACTTGTAGAAAGACTTAATGAAAAAAATAAAATGTTTAAGCAACCAAATATGAACATCATTTTCATCAAATAAAACAACACTTTTCCTAATGGATAGAAGATCCTTCCAACTAGAAAATAATTGCTCATTTACACATCTCCGAAAAGTTAATTTCAAATCACAATCATCCCCAAACATGCGCATCCGCATGATCTTGTTGTTAAAAAATCACAATTTTTTTCCAGAATTTAGTCTTTAGAGAGCAATCACCAAACCAAACATCATGCCAAAAGGCAACATTCTAGCCATTACCAACCTTCCAACGATAAAAATGCCCGACAGCTGAGAAGGTCCAAGTTATTCTTTTCCAAAAAGGAGAACTCGGCTGTCATGATTTTGTCACGGCAGATGTCCTAGTGTGAGGACTTTGTCATGAGGCCATCGCAACTAGGTAGTAGCTTGAACGGGGTTGGACGAAATCGAGAGACGCGAGTTTTACCCAGGTTCAGCCCCTCATAGTGGAGGTAAAATCCTACATCCTGCTTGATTGATATTAATGATGATGATGATCTTGGTTACAAGGGCGGTGTTTTGCTACCTCTATCTCGAGTGCATCTACTTTGATCTTGTCTAAGATTTGTCTGTCTGTATAAAACTTGTCTATTGTCCCCCGACCCTCTTGAGGCACCCTGCCCCTCCTTATATAAATTAAAGGGGTGGATTACATGTAGAGTCCTAGTAGGTTAGGACTTATCCTATTCATGGCTTCTTATCGCGGGCTTCTTAACCCTGGGCTTCTCTCCGCGGGCTTCTTAATGCCTAGGCTTCTCTCCGTGGGCTTCTTAACGCCTGGGCTTCTTATCTCCAGTCGGCTCATCTTCGTGGCTAAGTAGATGTCGGGTTAGGATCCGGGTCACAATCTACCGGGTTACAACTGCCTACGGACCCGTAGGTGTGTGATAAACTACTCACGAATCATCGGAGGAGCACCAATGAGGATGGTGAACCCCTCCGTGACCGTGTTCCCTTCCGGCAAGGTGCCGGAATAGGGCTCTAGATTGGATCTCGTGGTTCTGGAACTTGCGGAGGCTGGAATTTTGTTTCTTTGACTTCCCTAGGGTTTCTGGAATATTTGAGTATTTATAGAGCAGAGAGGCGGTGGAAAGGACTCACATGGGCTCCACCACCCACCTGGGTGCACCAGGGGCCTCTGGCGAGCCCTGTGGGTTGTGGGCCCCATGAGCCTCCCCTCTGGTACTTCCTTGGCTCCCAAGTTTTCTCTGGGCAGAAAAAATCTCCAAAATGTTTCGTGGCATTTGGACTTCGTTTGGTAGTGATATTCTGCGAAATAAAAAACAAGCAAAAAAACAACAACTAGCACTGGGCACTATGTCAATAGGTTAGTCCCAAAAAATAATATAAAGTTGCTATAAATGAATGTAAATCATCCAAGAATGATAATATAACAACATGGAACAATATAAAATTATAGATATGTTGGAGACGTATCAACTTCCCCAAGCTTAATTCATGCTCGTCCTCGAGTAGGTAAAGTACAAAAACATAATTTTTGATGTGGAATGCTGCTGATAACCCACAAGTATAGGGATCGCAACAGTTTTTGAGGGTAGAGTATTCAACCCAAATTTATTGATTCGACACAAGGGGAGCCAAAGAATATTCTCAAGTATTAGCAGCTGAATTGTCAATTCAACCAGACCTGGAAGACTTAATATCTGCAGCAAAGTATTTAGTAGCAAAGTAGTATGGAAGTAACGATGATGGTGGCAAAAGTAATAGTACTAGTTTTGTAGCAATCGTAACAGTGGCAACGGAAAAGTAACTAAGCAAAGATCAATATGAAACGAGCTCGTAGGCAATGGATCAATGATGGATAATTATGTCAGATGACATTCATCATGCAACATTTATAACATAGGGTGACACAGAACTAGCTCCAATTCATCAATATAATGTAGGCATGTATTCCGAATATAGTCATATGTGCTTATGGAAAAGAACTTGCATGCCATCTTTTGCCCTACCCTCCCGTGGCAGCGGGGTCCTATTGGAAACTAAGCGATATTAAGGCCTCCTTTTAACAGAGTACCGGACCAAAGCATTAGCACTTATTGAATACATGAACTCCTCAAACTACGATCATCCCCGGGAAGTGTCCCAACTATGATCACTCCGGGGTTGCCGGCTCATAACACATAGTAGGTAACTATAACTTGCAAAATAGGATCAAGAACTCACATATATTCATGGAAACATAATAGGTTCAGATCTGAAATCATGGCACTCGGGCCCTAGTGACAAGCATTAAGCATAGTAAAGTCATAACAACATCAATCTTAGAACATAAGGGATCAAACCCTAAAAAAACTAACTCGATTACATGGTAAATCTCATCCGACCCATCACCGTCCAGCAAGCCTCCGATGGGATTACTCACGCATGGCGGTGAGCATCATGAAATCGGTGATGGAGGGTGGTTGAAGATGACGATGGCGACGAATTCCCCTCTCCGAAACCCTGAATGGACTCTAGATCTGCCCTCCCAATGAAGAACAGGGCTTGGCAGCGGCTCCATATCATAAAACGCGATGAATCCTTCTCTCTGATTTTTTCTCCCCGAACGTGAATATATGGACTTGGAGTTGAGGTCTGTGGAGGTGCAGGGGCCCACAAGACAGGGGGCGCGCCCTCCATTCTTTTGGGCAGAGTGTGGGCCCCCTCTGGTTGATTCTTTTGTCAATATTTATTTATTCCAAAGCTGATCTCCGTGAAGTTTCAGGTCATTCCGAGAACTCTTATTTTTGCACAAAAATAACACCATGGCAATTCTACTGAAAACAGCGTCAACCCAGGTTAGTTCCATTCAAATCATGCAAATTGGAGTCCAAAACAAGGGCAAAAGAGTTTGGAAAAGTAGATACGATGGAGACGTACCAACTCCCCCAAGCTTAACCCATTGCTTGTCCTCAAGCAATTCAGTTGATAAACTGAAAGTGATAAAGAAAACATTTGACAAACTTTGTTTGATCTTGTTGTTGCAAATATGTAAAGCCAGCATTCAAGTTTTTAGCAAAGGTTATGAACTAACCATATTCACAATAACATTTAGGTCTCACTCTTACTCATATCAATGGCATAATCAACTAGCGAGTAATAATAATAAATCTCGGATGACAACACTTTCTCAAAACAATCATGATATGATATAACAAGATGGTAGATCGCTAGCCCTTTCTGAGACCGCAAAACATAAATGCAGAGCACCCCTAAAGATCAAGGACTGACTAAACATTGTAATTCATGGAAAAAGAGATCTAGTCACAGTCATTCTCAATATCAATTAATAACAATGCATACAAATTATAGTGGTGCTCTCTAACTGGTGCTTTTTAGAAGAGGATGATGACTCAGCATAAAAGTAAATAGATAGGCCCTTCGCAGAGGGAAGCAAGGATTTGCTGAGGTGCCAGGGCTCGAGTTTTGAAATAGAGATAAATAATATTTTGAGCGACATGCTTTCATTGTCAACATAACAACCAAGAGATCTCGGTATCTTCCATGCTACATACATTATAGGTGGTTCCCAAACATAATGGTAAAGTTTATACTCCCCCACCACCAACAAGCACATTCCACGACTGGTCCGAAACAACGAGTACCGTCCAACTGACAAAAATCTGGGGGGAGTTTTGTTTGCAATTATTTTGATTTGATTTGAGCATGGGACTGGGCATCCCGATTACCAGCCATTTTCTCGTGAATGATGAGCGGAGTCCACTCATCGTGAGAATAATCCACCTAGCATGGAAGATATAGATAACCCTAGTTGCTACATGAGTGATTAGAGCATACAAAACATAATTTCATTTGAAGGTTTAGAGTTTGGCACATGCAAATTTACTTGGAACGACAGGTAAATACCGGATATAGGTAGGTATGGTGGACTCATATGGAACAACTTTGGGGTCTATGGAAGTGGATGCACAAGTAGTATTCCCACTTAGTATAAGTGAAGGCTAGAAAAAGACTGGGAAGCGACCAACTAGAGAGCGACAACAGTCAGGAACATGCATTAAGATTAACCAACACTGAGTGCAAGCATGAATATGATAGAAATCACCATGAACATAAATATCGTAGAGGCTATGTTGATTTTGTTTCAACTACACGAGTGAACATGGGCCAAGTCAATTTACTCAAATCATTCAAAGGAGGATACCATCCTATCATACTACATCACAACCATTTTAAAAGCATGTTGGAATGCAAGGTAAACCATTATAAATTCCTAGATAATTAATCATGGCATGAGTAACTATAATCTCTAATTGTCATTGCAAACATGTTTCATTCATAATAGGCTAAATCAGGAATGATGAACTAATCATATTTTCAAAAACAAGATAGGTCGAGTTCACACCAGCTTTCCCTCATTTCAATCATTTCCTCATATATTATCATTATTGCCTTTCACTTGCATGACCAAACGGTGTGGATAATAATAATAGTGCACATGCATTGGACTAAACTGGAATCTGCAAAAAAATATTCAAAGGAGAAGACAAGGTAATATGGGCTCTTTGTTAGATCAACAATAATGCATATGAGAGCCACTCATCATTTTCATCGTGGTCTTCTCCTCTCGACCCCCAAAGAAAAGAAAATAATTTCAAGGAAACACACTGAAATGTTTTTGGAGTTTTTGTTTTTCTGAAGGAAGTAAAACAAGAACGAGAAAAACTATTTACACGGGAAAGCTCCCAACAAGCAAAAGAAGAACGAGAAATATTTTTAGGTTTTCTTTAATAGTACTACTACATAGACATGGAAAGCAAAATAAACTAGAAGCTACAACAAATTTTTTGTTTTTTCTCAAAGTTTTTCAAACACACGAGAAGAAAGCCAGAAACAAAAATAAACTAGCATGGATAATACAATGAAAAAGTATGAACACCGACAACTAGAATGAGTGTGTGAACATGAATGTAATGTCGGTGAGAAATACGTACTCCCCCAAGCTTAGGCTTTTGGCCTAAGTTGGTCTAGGCCCATGGATCAAAGTAGCCCTCTCCAGTGTACTGAGGAGGATCCTGGGGGTTCCACTGGTTGTCGAGCTCCTGTGGCTCCCACCGATAAATAGACTCCTGGTAAGGATCAGATGATGGCTCTAGCTCAGGATCTGGGGATCGTGTCCCCTCCCATTATGCGTGAATGTTCGCGGGCAAAACAAAGTACCTACCTGAATGAATATCAAACAAAGTAGGTGCACACAAATTAATAATCTGAAGAGTATCCTCGCCAAATACTAGGTTGTAAATGAGTCTCTTTTCAAAATCATAATGAAGAAACTTATGTGCTACCATGCTTTCATAATCTAAATATATAGTGGCTAGCAACTTCTCCTCTTTTTTCATAGTGCCTAATGGGTATCTCAAAACATCTAGCAAGGCGGGAGGCGAGATACCTCCAAAAATGGGGCCCTTTGTACGATTTAGACTCAACTGTTTAGCAACCATAGCGCCTAAACTGAAAGTCTATCACGAAGTAAAGCATGGCGCAAAATGGCAAGGTCAGGAGCACTAAGGCCTCCATTGTCCCCGTGACCAATTAAACATCTACTAGCAAATAATGAGTAGTAGTGTAGGACATGAAAATGTATACTAGATGTTCTAGCCTCCGACACTTTTCTACTTTCCCCTACGGTAATATCTTTAATAAAATCTTCCACATCACTAGGACGTGGTTCCTCGACGCTAACCTCAAAAGGTAATTTTAACCTCACAAAAATCATAAAGTGTCATCTCTTTATACTCATCATATAAATAAAACTCTACCGCAGGTGGTGATCTCCTAGCATGAAAGTGAAAATTTTGCACGAAAGTATTAGTGAGTAGGAGATACTGATCATACTGGTCGTGGAGGAAGTTGGTGATGCCTGCATTCTCAGCGAAATAATAGAAATCCTTATAAATTCCGGCTACCTCCAAGAATGCATCACTTGGCCATTCACACAGCCTAATCTCCGCGGTGCAAGGAAGGTTGTACTTGGGCTTTTCTTTCTCTTTATTTTCTTTCTCCTTCGAGCCCTGGCTCGAGGAGCCTCTCAACAATCTCCTCAACATTTTCTTCCTCTGAAATTTTCTGAAATTTTTAGTGACTCAAAATAAAAGTGAACCAAACTCAAAAAGATTGATAGCAACTACTCCCACAAGTGCCTAGAGGCTATATCATGCATCAAAACTACTTTGGACCATATAAACTTGACATGCAAGTGCAAGAACAGGGCCACCACAGCAGCAAATAATTGCAATAAATAAAGCACTGGAACAAAAACTAATTGGACCATTGGAGGAGTCACATACCGAAGAATAATCCCCCAAAGCAGTTTTGTGAATGGAGCTTTGAGCAAGGAGATCAAAAATGGCAGCAAAATGAGGAAGAACACGGATTTGAGCTACGGGATGTTTTTTTCTGGAGGAAGACGAAGTGGATGGGTGCTGGAATAAGTGGAGGGGACGCACATGGAGCCCACAAGACAGGGGGCGCCCTCCGCCCTTGTGTCCCAGTGGTGATGCCCCCTGGTGTATTCTTAGTGCCATAAATTCTCAAATATTCTATAAAAAATCATACTAAAATTTTCAGGGCATTTGGAGAACTTTTATTTTCGAGGTATTTTTTATTGCATGGATAATTCAGAAAACAAACAAAAATTACTATGTTTGCTTTATTTAATCTAAATAACAGAAGTAAAAGGAGGGTACGGAAAGTTGTGCTTTCTTAATTCACCCATCTCATGCTCATCAAAAGGAATCCATTAACAAGGTTGATCAAGTCTTATTAGCAAACTTCTTTCGAATGACATGAAACCGGAGAATTTTTGAATAACACTGGGTTACCTCAAGGGGATATGCATATCCCCAACAATAAGAATATCATATTTCCTTTTGACAATAGGAAGAGGGAATTCAAAACCTCCAATAGTAATAGTTGAAATTTTTGCAATAGAATTGATACTATGAACTTGAGGTTGTTTCTTTACCGTATGCTCATTACCGTTAATATGAAAAGTGACATTGCCTTTATTGCAATCAATAACAGCCCCTGCAGTATTCAAAAAGGGTCTGCCCAGGATGATCGACATACTATCGTCCTTGGGAATATCAAGAATAACAAAGTCCGTTAAGATAGTAATGTTTGCAACCACAATAGGCACATCCTAACAAATACCGATGGGTATATCAGTTGATTTATCAGCCATTTGCAAAGAGATTTCAGTAGGTGTTAACTTACTCAAATCAAGTCTACGATATAAAGAGAAAGGCATAACACTAACACCGGCTCCAAGATCACATAAAGCAGTTTTAACATAGTTTCTTTTAATGGAGCATGGTATAGTTGGTACTCCTGGGTCTCCTAGTTTCTTTGGTATCCCACCCTTAAACATGTAATTAGCAAGCATGGTGGAAATTTCAGCCTCCGGTATCTTTCTTTTATTTGTAACAATATCTTTCATATACTTAGCATAAGGAGACATTTTCAACATATCAGTCAGACGCATACGCAAAAAGATAGGTCTAATCATTTCAAAAAAGCACTTAAAATCCTCAGCATCCTTTTTCTCAGATGGCTTAGGAGGAAAGGGCATGGGTTTCTGAACCCATGGTTCTCTTTCTTTACCATGCTTCCTAGCAACGAAGTCTCTCTTATCATAACGTTGATTCTTTGATTGTGGGTTATCAAGATCAACAACAAGTTCAATTTCTACATCATTATCATTACCAGGTTGAGCATCATCATGAACATCATCATTAACATTATCACTAGGTTAATGTTCATCACTAGAATGTGTCTCAGCATCAGAAATAGAAATATCATTGGGGTTCTCAGGTGTGTCAATAACAGGTTCACTAGAAGCATGCAAAGTCCTATCAATATTCTTTCTCTTTTTATTAGAAGGACTGGGTGCATCAGTATTAATTCTCTGAGAATCTTGCTCAACTCTCTTAGGATGGCCTTCAGGATACAAAGGTTCCTGGGTCATTTTACCACATCTAGTCATAATCCTAACAACATTATCATCATTCTTATTATTCAACTCAATGAGCAATTCATCTTGTTCCTTAAGTACTTGTTCTACTTGAGTCGTAACCATGGAAGCATGTTTACTAATAAGCTTAAGATCACTTTTAACTCTAGACATATAATCACTCAAGTGTTCAACCATATAAGCATTACATTTCAACTATCTACCAACATAAGCATTGAAGGTTTCTTCTTTAACAATAAAATTATCAAACTCATCCAAGCTTGACTAGCAGACTTATTACGAGGAATATCACTTTCATCAAATCTATAGAGATAATTTACCTTTACTACCCATGTAGGGTTATCTAGACCATGTATTTCTTCAATAGGTGGTAAATTCTTAACATCTTCGGCTTTAATACCTTTTTCTTTCATAGATTTCTTTGCCTCTTGCATATCTTCAGGACTGAGAAATAGAATACCCCTTTTCTTCGGAGTTGGCTGAGGAGTTGGTTCAGGACGTGTCCAATCATTATCATTACTCAATATATTATTCAATAGCAATTCAGCCTGCTCAACAGTTCATTCCCTGAAAACACAACCAACACAACTATCTAGGTGGTCCCTGGAAGCATTGTTTAGTCCATTATAAAGGATATCAAGTATTTCATTTTTCTTGAGAGGATGATCAGGCAAAGCATTAAGTAATTGGAGAAGCCTCCCCCAAGCTTGTGGGAGGCTCTCTATGAGCAGGAAAATATTTTGCAGAGAAGTAATAAATCATATCCTGGGAACTAGGCACACAACCAGGAGAAAGAGGATTAAACCATATCTTAGCATCACCCTTTAATGAGAAAGGAAACAACTTAAGAATACAGTAATAGCGATTTTTCTCCTCATGAGTAAATAGGGTGGCTATATCATTCAGTTTAGTAAGATGTGCCAAAATAGTTTCAGATTCATAGCCATGGAAAGGATCAGATTCAACCAAAGTAATTAACTCAGGATCGACAAAGAATTCATAATCCTTATCAGTAACATAGATAGGTGAAGTAGCAAATTCATGATCATATTGCATTCTGGCATTCAAAGACTTCTCTTTCAGCTTAGCTAACAGTTTCTTAAGATCATTTCTATCACTGCAAGCAAATAAATCTCTAGCAGTTTCTTCATCCATAATATAACCCTCAGGTACAACAGGCAATTCATATCTAGGGGGAGAATCATAATCATCAGTTTCAATAATATTATCGGTTTCATTTTCTCTAACCCTAGCAAGTTGTTCATCAAGAAATTCACCTAGTGGCACAGTATTATCAAGCAGAGAAGTAGTATCATCATAAGCATAATGCATAGCAGAAGTGTCATCATCAATAACATGCGACATATCAGAATCAATAGCAGGTGTAGGTGTCACAAGTTTACTCAAAATAGAAGGTAAATCAAGTGCAGAGCTAGATGGCAGTTCCTTACCTCCCCTCGTAATAGAGGGATAGATCCTGGTTTTGTTGTCTTTCAGATTCCTCATAGTGATCAACAGATATAAATCCCAAGTGACTCAGAGAATAGAGATATGCTCCCCGGCAATAGCACCAGAAAAAGGTCTTGATAACCCACAAGTATAGGGGATCGCAACAATTTTTGACGGTAGAGTATTCAACCCAAATTTATTCATTTGACACAAGGGGAGCCAAAGAATATTCTCAAGTATTAGCAGCTGAGTTTTCAATTCAACCACACCTGAAAGACTTAATATCTGCAGCAAAGTATTTAGTAGCAAAGTAGTATGGAAGTAATGGTAACAGTGGCAAAAATAATAGTAGTAGTTTTGTAGCAATCGTAACAGTGGCAACGGAAAAGTAACTAAGCAAAGATCAATATGAAACGAGCTCGTAGGAAATGGATCAATGATGGATAATTATGTCAGATGGCATTCATCATGCAACAATTATAACATAGGGTGACACAGAACTAGCTCCAATTCATCAATATAATGTAGGCATGTATTCCGAATATAGTCATACGTGCTTATGGAAAAGAACTTGCATGACATCTTTTGTCCTACCCTCCCTTGGCAGCGGGGTCCTATTGGAAACTAAGGGATATTAGGGCCTCCTTTTAATAGAGTGTCGTACCAAAGCATTAGCACTTAGTGAATACATGAATTCCTCAAACTACGGTCATCCCCGGGAAGTGTCCCAACTATTATCACTCCGGGGTTGCCGGATCATAACACATAGTAGGTGACTATAGCTTGCAAAATAGGATCAAGAACTCACATATATTCATGAAAACATAATAGGTTCAGATCCGAAATCATGGCACTCGGGCCCTAATGACAAGCATTAAGCATAGAAAAGTCATAGCAACATCAATCTTAGAACATAATGGATACTAGGGATCAAACCCTAACAAAACTAACTCAATTACATGGTAAATCTCATCCAACCCATCACCATCCAGCAAAGCCTCTGATGGGATTACTCACGAATGGCGGTGAGCATCATGAAATTGGTGATGGAGGATGGTTGCAGATGACGATGACGATGGATTCCCCTCTCTGAAGCCCTGAACGGACTCCAGATCTGCCCTCCCGAGGAAGAACAGGGCTTGGCAGTGACTCCGTATCGTAAAACGCGATGAATCCTTCTCCCCGATTTTTTTCTCCATGAACGTGAATATATGGAGTTGGAGTTGAGGTCGGTGGAGGTGCAGGGGACCATAAGACCGGGGCGCGCCCTCTGTTCTTGTGGCTCGGGTGGCCCCCCTCCAGTTGATTCTTTTGCCAATATTTATTTATTCCAAAACTAATCTCCATTAAATTTCAGGTCATTCCGAGAACTTCTATTTCTGCACAAAAATAACACCATGGCAATTCTGCTAAAAACAGTGTCAGTCCAGGTTAGTTTGATTCAAATCATGCAAATTAGAGTCCAAAACAAGGGCAAAAGAGTTTGGAAAAGTAGATACGATGGAGACGTATCAGCTGCCTAACATGTTCATCACATATTCTTTCTTTTGTAGCATGGACATTTGGACTCTTAGATGATTCAGAGCAATAATCTATATTTGACATGAAAACTTCAATACTGAAGCATATCAACAAGCAACCATGTCTTTCAAAATATCAACACTAAAGAAAGTTATCCCTAGCCGATCATGTTCAATCATTGATCCATTCATGAAACACACTCGAATATTAGCTACATCCAATGCACAAGTATGTCATAGTGCTCCCTAGTTGGTGCTTTATAAGAGAAGATGGAGACTCAAATAAAAATTAAAATTGTGTAAAGTAAACAGATAGGCCCTTCGCAGAGGGAAGCAAAGATTTGTAGAGGTACCAGAGCTCAAAGCTTAAATTGAGAGATAAAAATATTTTGAGAGGTATGCTTTTCCCGTCAATGAAAATGACTAAGTAATTCCCAATACTTTCCATGCTAGATACACCGTAGGCGGTTCCCAAACATAAAATAAAGTTTATTCCTTTTTCCACCATTCTTTCACAATCCATGGCTAGCCGTATCCACGCGTGCCTTCCATACCAATACTTTCCAAGGAATTTATTATTTGACAACATAAAGTAAATTTCTTTTTCATTTCGGGACCGTGCATCCCTATTACCGCCACACTCTCGTGCAATGACAAGTGAATAAACACTCATCTTGAGAATGACACATCTAGCATGGAAAAATATTGGCCACACCCTGCCGCTTCATGAGTGGTACGGGCACAGAAAAAGTAATTTTATTTTGAAAATTGATAACCCACAAGTATAGGGGATTGCAACAATTTTCAAGGGTAGAGTATTCAATCCAAATTTATAGATTCGACACAAGGGGAGCCAAAGAATATTTGTAAGTATTAGCAGTTGAGTTGTTAATTCAACCATACCCGGAGATTAAATATCTGCAGCAAAGTGATCAATAGCACAATAATATGATAGTTTTGATAGTAGTGGTAACAGCAGTAGTAACAGTAATAGTGATAGCAACAGTAGTAACTTAGCAAGAACATTATGTGGAAAACTCGTAGGCATTGGTAGATTGGTGGATTCGTTGGATGATATTCATCATATAACAGTCATAACCTAGGGCGATATGGCAGTAGATCCAGTTTATAAATATAATGTAGGCATGTATTCCGTAAATAGTCATACATGCTTATGGAAAGAACTTGTATGACATCTTTTGTCCTACCCTCCCGTGGCAGCGGGGTCCATAAGGAAACTAAGGGATATTAACGCCTACTTTTAATAGAGAACCAGGACAAAGCATTAACACATAGTGAATACATGAACTCCTCAAACTATGGTCATCACTAGAAAGTATCCCAATTATTGTCACACTGGGGGTTTACGGATCATAACACGTAATAGGTGATTATGACCTGCAAGATCAGATCTAGAACATAGATATAATGGTGAAAACATAAATGGTTCAGATCTAAAATCATGGCACCGAGGCTCAAAGTGACAAGCATTAAGCTTTAGAAAAGTCATAACAACATCAATCTTATAACATAATGGATATTAGGGATCAAGCCCTAACAAAACTAACTCGATTACATGATGAATCTCATCCAACTCATCACCGACCAGCGAGCCTAGCTACGAAGGAATTACTCACTCCCAGTGGGGAGCATCATGGAATTGGTGATGAAGGAGGGTTGGTGATGACGGAGATCGAAGATCCCCCTCTTTGGAGCCCCGAACGGACTCCAGATCTGGCCTCCCGATGAAGAACAGGAGGTCACGGCGGCTCCGTATCCTGAAACGCGATGAAACTTTTTCCCTAATTTTTCTCTCCGAAAATAGGATATTATAACGTTAGAATTAGGGTCCGCGGGGCCACCAGGTGGGCACAACCCACCAGGGCACGCCAGAGGGGGGGTGCCCTGGTGTCTTGTGCCCAGCTAGGGACCCCTCCAATGGCTCTTCATGCCTGTATTTTGTATATATTCTGAAATAATTCTCCAAAAAGTTTCGTTTCATTTCGAGAGCTTTTATTTCTACACAAATAACAAAACCAAGGTAGTTCTCCTGAAAAGAACGTTAGTCCTGGTTAGTTTCATTCAAATCATGAAAATTAGAGTCCAAAACAAGAGGAAAAGCGTTAGGAAAAGTAGATACGGTGGAGATAAAAAATTAGAGTTGGCACATACAAATTTACTTAGAACAACATAGAAATACCGCATATAGGTAGGTATGGTGGACTCACATGGCATAACTGGGTTTAAGGATTTTGGATGCACAAGTAGTATTCCCACTTAGTACAAGGAAAGGCTAGCAAATAGATTGAAAAGCAACCAACCAAGAAACAAAAATTCTCATAAATGAGCATTAAGGATAACTAACACCGAATAATGCACCACAAGTAGGATGTAAGTCATTGCATAACTATTGGCTTTCGTTCTTGCATAGGGAACCGCAAACCTTAACACCAATATTCTTACTAAAGCATAATTACTCACCAACATGACTCACATATCACTATCATCATATCTCAAGGTTATTGCAAAGAATCAAGTTTATAATGTCCAATGATCTTCATGAAAGTTTTTATATATCACTCTTTAATATCTATAACTTTGGGACTAATTTCATATATTACCATTGCTTATAACAAGCTCAAACAATTTTAAGTGAAGAACATGAGCATGAACAATTTTTCGTCATCACTCAAAATAATATAAGTGAAGCATGAGAGAATTTCTTTAAAAATTTACTAACTCTCAAATAAATCTAAGTGAAGCATGAGAGTATTTCTTCAAAAATTAAAGCACCACCATTCTCGAAAAGATATAAGTGAAGCACTAGAGCAATTCAATAGCTCAATTTTTTAAGTGAAGTATATAGAGCAATTCTAACAAATAATAGCATCATTATGGGTTTCTCAAATAGGTGCGTCCAGCAAGGATGATTGTGAAAAACTAAAAAGAAAAACAAGCAAAGCCTCATATAATACAAGACGCTCCAAGCAAAACTCATCATATGTTACGAATAAAAATATAGCTCCAAGTAAAATTACTGATGGTTGTTAGAAGAAAGAGGGGATGCCTTCTGGGGCATCCCCAAGCTTAGTTTCTTGGTTCTCCTTGAATATTACCTTGGGGTGCCATGGGCATCCCCAAGAGTAGGCTCTTTTCACTCCTTATTCCTTCATCCATCGTGATCTCACCCAAAACTTGAAAACTTCAATCACACAAAACTTAACGAAACCTTTGTGAGATCCGTTAGAGCAATAAATAAAATCACCACTTTAAGTATTGTTTCAAACCCATTCACATTTTATTATTGCATTATACATACTGTATTGTAACTTTTCCATGGCTTATACCCTCCAATATAATCCATAGATTCATCAAAATAAGCACACAATGCAACGAAAATAGAATATGTAAAAAACAGAAAAGTCTGTAGTAATCTTTACTTTAACCATACTTCTATAACTCCAAAAATTCTGAAAAATTAGGACAACTTAGAAAATTTGTATATCAATCTTGTGTAAAAATTTAAAATTTTATCACTCTTCTGTGAATTTTAACAATTCTGATACTAGGCGCAAAAGTTTCTGTTTTTCGGCAAGATCAAATCAACTATCACCAAACATGATCCCAAAGGCTTTACTTGGCACAAACACTAATTGAAACATAGAAACACAATCACAAAAGTAGCATAATTGTATGAACACACAAAAATAGAAAGAACAAGGCAAAAATAAATTTTATTCATTGGGTTGCCTCCCAACAAGCGCTATCATTTTATGCCCCTAACTAGGCATAATGCATAGATTCAAGTAGTATCATCTTTAATCTTTGCTCCATAGGTTGCCTTCATGATTGATTCATATGGTGGATTAATTCTTGTTATAGGGAAGTGTTCCATACCCTTTCTTAGTGCAAACTAAAATTTAATATTCCCTTCTTTCATATCAATCATGACACCTATAGTTTGTAAAAATGGTCTACCAAGTATTATAGGACAAGACGGATTGCAATCAATATTAAGAACAATAAAATCTATGGGCATATAGTTCCTATTTGCAAGAATAAGAACATCATTAATCCTTCCCAAAGACTTTTTAATAGTAGAATCCACCAAGTGCGAATTAAGGGAACATTCTTCAATATTGGTAAGACCAAGCACATCACAAAGAGATTTCAGAATTGTGGAAACACTAGCACCTAAATCATAGAAAGCAAAGCACTCATAATTTTTAATCTTGACTTTAATGGTAGGTTCCCATTCATCATATAACTTTCTAGGAATTGAAATCTCTAATTCGAACTTTTCTTCTAAATCTTTCATCATCGCTTCTACAATATGTTTAGTAAAAGCTTTATTTTGTTCATAGGCATTGGGTGAATTTAACATGGATTGCAACAAATAAGTACATTCAATCAAAGAGCAACTATCATAATTAAAATCTTTGTAATCCAAAAGAGTGGGCACATCACTAGTTAAAGTTTTGACCTCTCCAAACCCACTTTTATCAATTTCTTCAATAAGATTTTCACCCTCCGAATTATGAGGGCGCACTCTAGCTAAAGTTGACTCTTCTTCAGTTCTCTTTTCATCATATTTAATATTACTAAACAAGGAATCAATAGAATAAACACCAATCATTTTAAGATCTTCATCATTACTATCCTCTAAAGATACTAGCTTAGCTGCCATTTGATTTACTAGTGTAGCTTGTGCATCTGATATTTTTCCTAGTAAATTTTCAGTATGAGCATACTTAGATTCAAGATTAGAAACTTCAACTGACATGATCAAGTTGTGTTGTTATAGCATCTAGCACAATAGAGTGTTCTTTAAGCTCTTCGGTAAAAAACTTATTATGCTCAAATTGTGTAGTCATATATTCCTTGGTACTTTTTTTTAATTTCGAGCAAAATATTGGGGTAAGGAATATCATAATACTTTCTTTGATTCATCATGATCACACGCAAACAAAAGATCAAACAAGAAAAAGGAAAACAAAAAGGAGGCAAATATTTTGTGATTTTCGCAAAAAATGTTTTAGAAGTGGGGGAGATGAAAACAAGAGGCAAATGACAAATAATGTAAATTGCAAGGAGATGAGATTTGTGATTAGGAACTTGATAGAAGATGATGATGTCTCCCCAGCGACGGCGCTAGAAATTCTTCTTGATTGGTTGTATCTGCGTTGGTGTTTCCCTGAAGAGGAGAGGACGATGCGGCACAACAATGGTAAGTATTTCCCTCAGTTATGAAACCAAGGTTATCAATCCAGTAGGAGAGCAAACAACACTATGTAAACGGCACCTGCACATAAATAACAAATACTTGCAAACCAAACGCGTAAGAGGGGTTGTCAATCCCTCCTCGGTATTGAGATAGATAAAATTGTAGTAGATTGGATAAATAGATCTTGCAAAAACACAAAAAAAGAAAAAAAGTGTAGCAAGGTATTTTTGGGTTTTTGGAATAATAGATCTGAAAACAATATCATATAAGATAGACCCGGGGGCCGTAGATTTCACTAGTGGCTTCTCTCGAGAAAATAGCATATAGTGGGTAAACAAATTACTGTTAGGAAATTGATAGAACTTCAAATAATTATGACGATATCCAAGGCAATGATCATGTATATAGGCATCACGTCCAAGATTAGTAGACCGACTCCTGCTTGCATCTATTACTATTACTCCACACATCGAGCGCTATCCAGCATGCATCTAGTGTATTAAGTTCATGGAGAAATAGAGTAATGCAATAAGAAAGATGACATGATGTAGACAAGATCTATTCATGTACGAATAGACCCCATCTTTTTATCCTTAATAGCTATGATACATGTGTGCCTCGCTACCCCTTCTGTCACTGGGTGAGAACACCGCAAGATTGAACCGATCACAAAGCACCTCTTCCCATTGCAAGAAAAATCAATCTAGTTGGCCAAATCAAACCAAAGTTCCGGAGAAGAAATACGAGGTTATAATAATCATGCATATAAGAGATCAAAGAAGACTCAAATAACATTCATAGATAGAACTGATCATAAAATCGCAATTCATCGGATACCAACAAACACACCGCAAAAAGTCATTACATCAAATAGATCTCCAAGAACATCGAGGAGAACATTGTATGAGAATCAAAAAGAGATAAGAAACCATCTAGCTACTGCCTACGGACCCGTAGGTCTATGGTAAACTACTCACGCATCATCGGAGGGGCACCAATGAGGATGATGAACCCCTCCGTGATCGTGTTCCCCTCTGGCAAGGAGTCAGAATAGGGCTCTAGATTGGATCTCGTGGTTCTGGAACTTGCGGTGGCTGGAATTGTGTTTCGTCGACTCCCCTAGGGTTTTTGGAATAGTTGGGTATTTAAAGAGGTGAGTGGAGGAAATATGCCCTAGAGACAATAATAAAGTTGTTATTTTATTTACTTATATCATGATAAATGTTTATTATTCATGCTAGAATTGTATTAACCAGAAACTTAATACATGTGTGGATACATAGACAAAACACCGTGTCCCTAGTAAGCCTCTACTAGACTAGCTCGTTAATCAAAGATGGTTAAGTTTCCTAACCATAGACATGTGTTGTCATTTGATGAACGGGATCACATCATTAGGAAAATGATGTGATGGACAAGACCCATCCGTTAGCTTAGCATTATGATCGTTCAGTTTTATTTCTATTGCTTTCTTCATGTCAAATACATATTCCTTTGACTATGATATTATGCAACTCCCGGATACAGGAGGAATGCTTGTGTGCTATCAAGCATCACAACGTAACTGGGTGATTATAAAGGTGCTCTACAGGTATCTCTGAAGGTGTATGTTGGGTTGGCATAGATCGAGATTAGGATTTGTCACTCCGAGTATCAGAGAGGTATCTCTGGGCCCTCTCGGTAATACACATCATAAGAAGCCTTGCAAGAAAAGTGACTAATGAGTTAGTTGCAGGATGATGTATTACGAAACAAGTAAAGGGACTTGCCGGTAACGAGATTGAACTAGGTATGAAGATACCGATGATCGAATCTCGGGCAAGTAACATACCGATGACAAAGGGAATAACACATTTTGTCGTAACGGTTTGACTGATAAAAATCTTCGTAGAATATGTGGGAGCCAATATGAGCATCCAGGTTCCGCTATTGGTTATTGAACGGAGAGGTGTCTTGGTCATGTCTACTGTCTACATAGTTCTCGAACCCGTAGGGTTCACACGCTTAAGATCGATGACGATATTGTGTTATATGAGTTATGTGATTTGGTGACCAAAAGTTATTCAGAGTCCCGGATGAGACCACAGACATGATGAGGAGTCTCGAAATGTTAGAGAGGTAAAGATTGATATATAGGGTGATAGTATTCGGACACTGGAAGTGTTCCGGAGTATATCTGGTATTTATCGGAGTACCGGAATGCCCAGGAGAAGATATGGGCCATATGGGCCATAAGAGGGGAGCACACCAGCCCACAAGGGGTGGCATGCCCCCCTTAGGCATGTGTACGAATTGGAGAAGGAATAAGCGGGGTTCGGCCCCCATTCCTTTCTCTCTTCCCCCTTCCCTTTCTTCTCCGGTAAAATAAGGTAGGGGGCGCCACTTGGGGAAACCCCAAGTAGGATTCAGATCCTACTTGGGGCGCCCCTGGATGCCTCCCCTCCCCTCCCACCTATATATATGTGAGGAGGGGCGCTTAGAACATACAACATCAATTGTTAGCCGTGTGCGGCGCCCCCCTCCACAGTTTACACCCCCGGTACGGTCATATTCTTGCGGTGCTTAGGTGAAGCCCTAGATCACTTCACCATCACCGTCACCACGCCGTCGTGCTGACGGAACTCATCTACTTCCTTGACATCTTGCTGGATCAAGAGGGCCAGGGACGTCATCGAGCTGAACGTGTGTAGAACTCAGAGGTGCCGTACTTTCGGTACTTGATCGGCCAGAGCTAGAAGAACTTCGACTACATCAACCATGTTGTCAAACACTTCCGCTTATAGTCTACAAGGGTACGTAGACACACTCTTTCCTCTCATTGCTATGCATCTCCTAGATAGATCTTGTGTGAGCGTAGGAAATTTTTGAACTTGCATGCTATGTTCCCCAACACTGAGAGGCGGTGGAAAGGACTCTCATGGGCCCCACCACCCACCTGGGCGCCCCAGATGTGGGCCCCATGGGCCTCCCCTCTGGTACTTCCTTGGCTCCCAAGTTGTCTTCCAGGTAGAAAAAATCTCCACAAAGTTTCGTGGCATTTGCACTTTGTTTGGTACTGATATTCTGCGAATTAAAAAACAAGGAAAAAAACAGCAACTCGCACTGGGCACTATGTCAATAGGTTAGTCCCAAAAATGATGTAAAACATCCAAGAATGATAATATAACAACATGGAACAATAAAAAATTATAGATATGTTGGAGACGTATCACTCCTAATGGTGCCATTGACCGATTTAGCTGAGAGGAGGCCATGTGAGCGAGCAGTTCTGTGTCCCGCGTGATCCCCATGGAATCAGTTCATTTTGGTTGTTTTGACGATCCAAATGCGGGAACGGATCCTGGGGACGGAACCGACCGACCCGTGCCGCTTCACTTCGTGAGAGCAACCAAACGCACCCTTGCAATAAGCAGCTAAAGTACCTTCTGGTTTGCTCCGTCTCTTTAACATATTTTTGACGATACTCCGCCTCTCTAACTTTTTTTAGGCAAACATGCATTTATTAGCCAATCGTATGATTACAGGACGAAGCAAAGCTCCCCAGGGACCCCCAGCCAGGCATAACAACCAGTCCCTAGCGCAAGTGCGTGTTTTGCAAGACGATCGGCCTCAACATTCGAAGTCCAAGACTCATGACTAATAGTACACAAAATAAACGACCCTATACTAAGTGATATTTCATGTAACACGACATCATAAGCAGGTGCATTCCCATGCTTTATGGCGTCTACCACCACTTTGCAATCCGATGCTATCTTTATTCTCCGAAGGTACATATCATTTGCCAACGCGAGAGCCTCCCGGACTGCCAATGCTTCCAGTGTCGCTGGATCCCCAATATTTGTGTGTACTACTGCTTAAGCTCCCTGAAAAGTCCCTTGGTGGTCTCGGCATAGTGCTGCTATTGCACCATAATCTCCAGCCCTCGTCACGGCAACATCTACATTGACTTTCATGTGCCCTTCAGGTTGAGGAATCCATCCGGTCGTTCTAGGTGCTCTCTGCACTCACTACAAAAAAAAGACACATCCTTGACATTTTGGGACGAACGAATTTTTTTCCGTCATACTTATGACACTTCTATGACGATAATTGTGACAAAACCCGGTATCATCATAGATGTGGTGGGCTCCTACTTCTATGACAAAAAATCCTGACAGAAAATGGGCTTTTCGTCCTTGGCGGGCCGGAGACGCAGCTGCATGACATTCTTTGGGCCGTCCATGATGGAAAAAAACCATGGTAGAAGCGAGGGCGAGGAAAATTTTGGGAAGTTCCTGGTTACGGTGGGTGGTCGGGGGCCGAGCGATGCACATTTCTCTCGTACACGTACGCACGTGTGTGCGAGGCGTTGGCTCTAACTGAACCCAAGCGAGGCGTTGGGCTCTAACTGAACCCGAACGATTGCACTGCAGGCTACACGTTACTGAACCCGAGCGATCGATCGATGGCTGTTAACTAAACCCGATCGAGCAATTCCTTCACTACTACTGCTAACTGAAGCCGATCGATGCTGCCTCTGGATGAATAGTTAGCTTTGCGTGGGGAGGGGGGGGAGGGGTTGGATGAATAGTGAGCAGTGGGGGTGGATGAATAGGTCCCCGTGGCGTTGCCTCTGGATGAACAGGACCCCGATTGATCGAGCCGGTTGGGGCTGGATGAACAGGAATCTGTGGAGGGATGAATGAACAAGACAGCCCCGTGGAGGGCTCGATGAACAGTAGATGGTGGAGGGGTGGATGAACAGTAGCTCGGGGAGGGGTGGTTGAACATGAGCCCGTGGAGAGGGGTGGTTGAACAGTAGCTGGTGGAGTAGCGTGCGGTGGAGGCTGGATGAACAGGAGCCCGTGGAGGTTGGAGGAGGTCGACGGTGGATGAACAGTAGCCCGTGGAGGTTGGAGGAGGTCGACGGTGGAGATGAACAGTATCCTATGAAGTCCCGTTTTTGCAGTACGCCACCCGATATATAGGACCCCCGTTTTGACCGTAGCGCTCCAACACAAGTCCGTTTCATCCGTTTTGCGGTACGCCACACCCCTCCCGATCAACAGGACCCCCATTTCGACCATAGGAGGTCCGTTTCCTCCGTTTTGCGGTACGCCAGACCCCTCCCGATGAACAGGATCCCGTTTCGAACGTGGCCGGTCAAACACAAGACCGTTTCCTCCATTCTGCGGTACGCCAGGCCTCGTTTCCATCGCCTGTTCCGTCCAAGCCAGTTGGCTCCCACACGTTCCATTGCCTCCCGATGAACATGATGCATTCTGTTGCCTCCCCATGAACACGACGCGTTCTGTTGCCTCCCCATGAACACGACGACGATGCAGTTTCTCTGTTCCGACCCAGCCATGTACACGAGCCCTGGCCGTATGTATGCGCGAGTAGGCGTTCGAGACCCCGCCCGTATGTATGTACGTGGCCATATTTACTTTCTTGCACCCTGGCTGGTGCACGTACGTGTACATGCTACGTGCGCGTCTCTACTACGACACGTGCGCGCCTCTACATCTACCAGTATGTACGTACACGTTCGTGACCAGAATGACAACGCTACATACGCTTCGACCAGGTGGGTCCCGACTGTTAGGCAATTCCTTGCGTGCAAAAATGTAGCTGGTGGGTCCCGGCAGTCAGGGGGAGAATATTTTTTTTGCCCGGACGCACTTCCTTGCGTGCGAAGATGTAGCTGGTGGGTCCCAGCAGTCAGGGGGAGAATCATTTTTTTTGCCCGTAATATGGACGCACTTCCTTGCGTGCAAAGATGTAGCTGGTAGGTCCCAGCAGTCAGGGGGGAAACGTTTTTTTCGCTAAATACGGTGGCCCGTCCGGTGGGTCCCTGCTGTCAAGTGGAGGAATCATTATTTTCCGCGTAATAAGGAGGCACTTGCTTGCAGCGGCCGTGGACTCAGCTGTCAGCCTCTCCACGTACAGTCCACGTCCGATGGAAGTCGTTCCTTGACAACGTTGACCACGCCGCGCTGAGAGCACCAGGGCGGTGGACGACGGCGAGGCCTAGGAAGGGGACGACGCGGAGCCGGGGAAGACGCGACAGTGGAAGCCCGCACGGAAAGGAGTATGAGGTTCACTGGTTCAGCTGCGGTGTGAGGCTACCGTTGCCGCAGGGCCTGGACAACGGTGGGAATAGTAGGGCGGTGAGGCCTCTGCGGTAGCACAGGCGGCCACGGAAGGCAGGAGCATGCGGCACGACCGGCGCTGCTTTGGGCGGCTGGAGCAAGAAGACCAGAGGTTGAAGAAGCACTACGGCCGTTGGATGGACATCATACGGTCATTGGAGCTAGAATCGTTCATATTGACTAAGTTGACAAAGCCCTCCGTCCCCGTCAACTTAGTAGGCCCACAAGTCAGCCTCCCACCAAGGTAGGTCCGAGCTAGCAGGGGGAGTATTCATTTTTTTGTGCGTAATAAGGAGGCACTTCCGGTGGGTCCGAGCTGACAGCGGGGGGAACGTTTTTTTCATGAAATACGGTGGCCCGTCTGGTGGGTCCCAGCAGTCAGGGGGGAAACATTTTTTTCGCAAAATAAGGTGGCTCGTCCGGTGGGTCCCTGCTGTCAGGTGGAGGAATAATTATTTTGTGCATAATAAGGAGGGACTTCCTTGCGGCTGCCGTGGACCCAGCTATCAGCTTCTCCATGTAAAGTACTCTTCCGATGGAAGTCGATCGTTGACCACGTTGACCACGCCGCACCGAGAGCACCAGGGCCGTGGACGACGGCGAGGCCTAGGAAGGGGACGACGCGGAGCCAGGGAAGACGCAACAGTGGAAGCCTTGTAGAGAGGAGTATGAGGGTTCACTGGTTCGGCTGCGGTGTGAGGCTGCCATCGCCGCAGAATAACAGGGGGTGTGGCCGAGTAGAGGGATGGCCTATCCAGCGGTGGGAGTAGTACGGGGCGGTGTGGCCGCCGCGGCATCACAGCCGGCCACGGGAAGCAGAAGCACGCGGCACGACCGGTGCTGCTTTGGGCGGCTGGAGCAAGAAGACCAGAGGTTGAAAAAGCACTACGGCTGTTGGATGGACACCGTACGATCACTGCAGCTAGAATCGTTTATATTAACTAAGTTGACAAAGCCCTTGGTACGCGTCAACTTAGTAGGCCCACAGCTCGGATTTGGCAGAGAACATATAACCCATTTGCGATTTGTAAGAATGTACAACCCATATTTTAATTCTAATGGAATTTACTACATCCCATTTACAGTTTGTTAAAAGTACATCCCAACTTCTAGCTAGGACAACGATTAATAATTTCAAACAACCGCTCAAAACAGAACTAAAAAAAATTCCCACATTTTGATGGGATCCGAAATATTTTTATCCGAAATTTCTAGTCAGATTAAATATAATTTCAAAATGAAGTTGTTACGTTAAATCCAATGAAATATTGCGCGCGCAACAAGTAATGAAATTAAAATTTTCAAATTCCAATAATAATATATTTTTTAAACTAATTATGTGTTTGGTGCATAGTTATTGCCAAGTTATTATATTACATCCCATTTATTATTTCTTAAAGTCCATTTTCTTGTTAAGCCTAATGCATACCTCCTAGGAAAGTTTGCAGCCCAGCGGGGCGGAGAATAACAAGTTGACCCAGATATTGTGTACAACTGTCGGCGCAGTTGCATTGCTGATGTTGAAAAAAAGGCCTGTGTAGTATAGTACAACCTAACATGGCTAGTCAGCCCACATTCAGCGACGCCGGAATGGCCCAAACAAGGCTTCTGTACAACTTTTTGAAGTCACTGAGCTCAATTAATAACTTAAGAAAAAAGTTAGATTACAGTGGAACCTAATTAAAAGCTGTCACGAGCAAATAAATAATTCAACGGGCCCCACTTGTGCGTGTGTGTGTGTGTGTGTGTGTGTGGGAGAGAGAGAGAGAGATAGAGAGAGACCCATCGGTCGATGCTTGTAAATACATCTTTTAGCCATATGCATTGCTGATGCTCAGTAAAAACTTATATAGTTGACACAATCATATAGAACATCATAGCACACTGAACTTGCATACAAAAATTTCACGCAGGCGGCACAATCAGGATGGAAGCAGTGGATCGCTAAAGGTAGGGCTATGTTGAAACCAACGAAGTCGTACATAACGGTTCATCGTCTTTATCAATGACGGGGAAATATCTTGAATGCTCTGCAAAGAAAACAGACAGACAACACAATAAGTTCTGCTAGCACATTAAGTTGATGTACAACCCTTTCTAAAAAAAGTTTAGGTACAAAATTAGAACAGGTCACAATCAAATGTACTAGCATATCAATGCTTCACACCCATATCTTGGATTTAACTAGTATCTGACAAGATTCAGTTGTTACCTCAAATTAGAGCACATCCAGGAAGCCAACCCTGCCTCTTCTCCCAAAGAAGCAGTGGCCTCCGCCGCGCGATGGAGTAGGCCCTATGCCATCCATCGTTCCGAGCAACACAGGGAAAGTCTACGTTACTCCTGTAATGGATGTCTTCGACAGACCTTGGCACCAGCGGCGACGACAGGACTTTGATTGATAATTGACCACTTCTTTGACATGCACGAACACTCGATACAGGTACATCCCTAACATGGTCCGCGGCGGCCTTGGTGGCGACGAATAGTACAACCCCGGTTCCTGCACCGGTATCTCAACACCAATCACCTTCGGTATGGTGGACGAGTTCTTCATCCATGCCATAACCGTTAGAACCCAGCTGTCTGGAGGAACAAACATGCTTATGAGCTCACCTCCAAGGTCATTGATAAGCTCGTTCATGGACTCACTGTTCCAAGCACGTCGAGGCATGCCATGGAAGGTAAGATTTGTTAAAAACTCAAGCTCAGAGGGCACCGAGCCCCATCCTGGGTGCCATCGATCAAAGCTCACCAGCACGCCATCGCAGAACAAACGGTGGGAAGATTCGAACACATGACTACAGTCGGAAGTTGTTTGGAACCTGACGAAGAAATCAGCCGGTGGCGGACAAACTTCGACGAGCAAGTCACTTATTTGGATGCCGTGCGCAATGCCAAGAGCTTTGACAAGGTCATCTGGCGAGACGGGAGGCCGGTCGCTGTTGATGGTTACCATTAGCACTTTGCCGGCAAACTGGTCGTCAAGCACCGCCATGCCACTGTTGAGTGACAGCACACAGCGACCAAAGGCAGGACGGACCTCAGGATCTCCGGCTCGGAGATCCGCATTGACCGGCAACATGATAGTGCGCTTGAGTATAGGGAGTATAGGAGGGGGATTTGGGGGAAATGGAGTAGGAATCGAGATTCCAGAGGTGGGGGAGAGGCGGGAGACTGGGGATCAAAAGGTAGCATGAATTTCAAGCACACGCCAATATGCTCTCGGTGCGCAAGCGCACGAAAGCACTGGCGGCGCCCACATGTCGGCCTAAGAGTCCTTATTCTTTCCTTTTCGGAGAGCCTGGCCTTTTTTTTCAGGATCTTTTGAGAGTCCGGCCTGAGAGTCATAATTGACCTGTTTGGCATTGTGTTACTACTCGGCCCATATTCAATGACACCTCACTGGCCCAAACAAGTGTACATCATAGAAAAGACACTAGCTCAAATTATATAACTTGAAAAAGGAGATATACTCTGAACACTAGAGAATGGTGATGCCCTCATTTAGCCCATGAGTAGTTCGAGACAATAAACAGTTCGAAACAATGATATATACAACATTGAAACACTGACTAGTGACTACTACTGACATAAACAGCAAGACATGATAGTTCATAAGAAGTCTTGCTACACCTCCAAAACGCACCCATCTGCAGTGCTCAGACTCTCGTGATCCAGACGAGAATGACATTCTAAACAGAAGCAACTATTACATAGTAAGAGTGACATAGACGAGGATGACCAAATGACAAGGAATATGCATAACAAAATAAAGAACTACCCATCAACAACCAGCAGCAAAGACAACAAAGTCATTCGAAGAGATGACCCAACACCATCATAATTTGCAGCCCCGCTTCAGCGACCAGTGATCCGGAGACACCAGTACCCCACCCTTTCGATGCAACAACCCAATTACCTATCAACCTGAAGGCTTGAACCACATCACTGCTTGTTGTAATTGAGACATCCAAGGATCAAAGATAATTCGGATGCCTTTGTCATTCTCACCTTCTTTTGGTTTCAGGGTGTATCGTTTACAATCAGGGGACTTTGCTCCCGAACTCCTAGGGCTTTCCATGTAGACACAGTTTTCCATAGCAAACAGAGGCTCTCTGCCATCAAGGTCCTTGCCAACGGTGATCTCCTGGCTAATCGGATAATTGAGTCCGAGAAACAGAGAGTGTGAACCAAGGCTGTTTACCCGCCTCCAACTAAAAAATCCTAAAGGCCCCCACAAGCTGGTATCCTGCTCATAGACGTAACAACCACTGTCCGAATACTCATGTATTACATGGTGCTTGTATACAGTGGGTTTTTTGCAATATAACTTTTCTGGCTCATGTGTCTGAATGATTATCAGTCTTTTGCCGTCGTCTGATCGAGCAAGGAACTAGTTGTGCTTCCCTGTTTTTGGCAAAGGTGGTGTGATTACAAAGGGCAGTAATTGTAGGGACACTACATCATATCAAAAAGGACAAGCATTGTTAATGTAAGATCAGCATTGTTCAGAGTATGAGTAGCATAATGCAAGAAACAACATTGATATGTCCTTGTTGGAACTGGGAGGAAAATACAGGGAAATGTATACTGGGTTCGAAAATATAGAAGTGCCATGCATGGTTATACTCATGTTATCTCGCAATTGATTCTTCACAGGAAACTACCATGTCATGCATGTTATGTAATCATGTTCTATCCTCACAAACAAATTCTTCAAGGTAACTAACAGACCATGCATTGTTATATACTTGTGTTATGTGGGCAAAATTTTTGTGAGGATATTATTCCAGCCATTGATTGCTGAAGGGCGAATATAGGTATGTACACATGGTAAGCATTGCAGGATTTCACTACTTCCAAATATAGAGTTCTCCATATGCACATTTACTTCCCTAATGTATGGTTAGATGAAACCAATAGTGCGGTGCATGTTTCTACATCATGAAAATGAGGAAACTAACATGGCCATTGATACACACTCATATTTAGTAGTAGTATATAGATTACTGTAAAATAAGGACAATATCCATATATTCCTAACCGTTTGATTATTCAGGGTACAAATTGGTTGTAATGACATGGTCACAATCGCATGAATTAACTCATTCCAAATATAGCTGATTTACGGCGTCTCTAATGAATTGCCATAGTTCTACTCAAAATCTGCTCAAACAGGGATATGCCAATCATCACAAAAAGTTCAAACAGTGTCATGGCGTCATCATTAACATGAGATGGAAACAACTTACACGCGCCGTCCCAGCAATACATGGTGCCATCTACTTTGTCGATCGCGTAGATGATGCCATTGTGTTCAATAGCATCACAGAAGTGTGTATTAGCTTTGACGATGATCCACTGCGAGCTAAGTTGTCTCCGGCTAAAGAAGGCACCGGCGTAAAGATAGGCGAGTCCGCAGTCGAACAAGGCAATTAGCTTGAAGTCTGCGTAATTCGCATGTCGTGTGGGCACTTGGCAGATTACAATCTTCTGCAAAACAAGGTCCGTCCAATTGATGTGGTAATCTAGATGACTTGGACTATGATGGTAAAACTCTATATAATCCAACAGAGGAAGGATAATCTCATGGGAGGTTTAGAAGTTCACGAGCACCAACTTTTTACCGTCTTCTCTGAAGGCAGCCATCCAGTGGGAGTTCATGCCGACCCAGTACATACCTGCCAAAAAGTTTCGGGCGATGGTGATCGGATCGAAGTCGAGGGAAATGATGTACGGCAACCCACTACATACCTTCAAAGAAGTTTCGGCTAATGGAGATTAGATTGAAGTCGAGGGGCATCATGTAGGCCTCCGTATCATGGTGAGCCAATCTTGCAAGACCAGATAGCAGCAAGCAGGGTGTCTTGAAAATCTTAGGCCTTGCTTTGGCGATGGCCGTGTGCATGTCCCTCGAGCATGCAGCCAGCCGCAGGGCGCTCAACATATCCATACACGAACAACAGAGGTCGAGGATGTCACTGGGGAGATTGCTCCAATCGTGGCTCATATGGATGCTGCGCGGTTCGCGTTTGGCCATGGTGGAGTTTGGAAGGTGGGTTTTTTTGGGGGCTTGATTTATGGGGGAGAAGGTTGTCGGTGCTAGAGCGGCTAGCGAGGGAATAGTGGTACTGGGGGAGGCGAGCGAGGCAACGGTACACGGGGGCACAGTGAGATGGAGACGGAGATGGAGATGGAGTGGTGCTATGGGAGGGGAGAGCGAGACGAGGCGAGGCGCCAATGTGCTGTACAGCAGCGGTGACAGTCTGCACAGTGCACAGGGTGAGGATGACTTTGGTAACCAACCACGCCGCCTAGACTAGTGTCAGACGCAGGGTGTTGTCACTTCACTGTGAGGACTGGATGAATAGTATTTTGACCATCAAGTGTACCACAGTTGTACTACTACTACTACTACTACTAGTAGGAACATGAGTACTCCAGTATTGTATAGCGGAAATAGGTCTCCCGTGCTAGCATGCCTGTTCTCTTCATCGTTCAGGTATCATCCATATTGCGAGCAGAACCAAATTCTCATGCATGCGGAAGCGCGAAGATGGGCCTTTGATGAGGATAACCATGTACTCCCTCCGTCTAGGTGAGTGCAACCTAGGTGGCTGTAGATTGGATGAGAAAGAGCACTGGGACAAGCAAAACTTCCAACCACGTCACTGTTACAAATGGAAGCAAAATCATCAACTAATACGTAGTTATAAGGATGCCTTTTTAGCTCTCCAAGCAGGAAAAATCAATGCCCTGCCATGATGCATGCAGTGGTCGTTCTGGTGCATCAAGGACGACATGCAGATCGTTCTCACACTTGAGAAGAGGAAAAATGGAAAGGTAGAACGCGGCAGCAGAGGAAGAGAATGCTTGCTAACGAGGCTGGGAGGGGATCGAGCAGGAAGTTAATGCTCCACGCCTAAAGGTTTTGGGAAAACCTGATTTTCATAAGGTGACTTACTCACCTAAACGGAGGGAGTATTCCTTAACCAGAGAATGTTGTGTCTCCCACTCACACGCCAATATCCATCTGAACCAGCTATGACACATTTCTTATCTGTTTGCATAGGTCCCACCTATCAGGAAGGATGGACATGTACACGAACAGGTACAACTCATCAATCTACCCGCATAGCCTTTTCGTTTAGTCTACCTAGCCGTCTAATCAACTGCCTGCATGCCACTTCTCCCATTTACTTCTCCATCGGGAACCGATTTTCCTCGGCTTCTTCACCTCCCCTTCTTCTTCATTTGCATCCAAACCCCACTGCGTTCACATTGTTTTAACCTCTTTAAATAATCATCTACTACTTCAGTTAGACTAGCCATCTAATCCTAATTCTCCAAACCATAGCCCTTCGTTCCAGTGGTTCCAAATGGTGAAAGAGATCGAGATGCAGGTTTTTAGCATCCAACATGTCCTCGTCGAAGGCTCGATGAGCATAGTTGCCACCATCACCATCCACCCAAGGGTTGTTCGGTAGTGGATCAACAATGTATCCAACTCCCTCGAAAAGATAGAGACGAGGGTCATTGGTCTCGATGCAGAGTACATGGAGTGTGCCACTGGGAAGATCCAACGCGCCGCCATCCTTCAGCTGTGCCTCGAAGATGATGTTTTGGTGTATGTCACACCCTAGCTAGTTCATGCATTAGAGTGTTGCATCATGTCTACTCTTTCATCAGAAACTTGAAATGGGGATGCCAGAACCCCCAGCCCCCTCTGAAAACAACTAGGGTTTACTAAAAATAATTTCAATGAACCTGAAATGCCCTTCTAAAATGTCCATCATTTTTGTCCTGGTTCAGAACCTCTGCCAAAAGTGTTGCACATTTTTCTAGGTCATCTTAGGGTCTTTGGATTAAATGATAAATATTTGAATTTGGGCATTTAAAATTATATAAAATATTTCAAATGCTCAAATATCTCCAAACTGAAATGTTTCATGTTGGAAACATTCCAACTTTGAACCAGGAGCAGTTTGGTGAATTTTGGAACTTTCTAGGTATTTTTAAAAATTCAACAAAGTTGCAGAAAAATAGAAAAAGGAAAATAACAGAAAGACTTACCTGGCGCCCGCTAACCGGCCCACCTGCCGGCCCAGCCCAGTGCCGCGCCAGCGAGCTGCTTGCCGGCCTGGCAGGCAGGCAGGTGCTCGACGGCGAGCACCGCATGGGTGCCACGCACCTGCTCGCCGCCTCGCCACTCCACTCGCCCGGCTAACGCCGTGGATTGACCCCTCTCTCTCCCCCGAACCCCCTAGACGTCCCCTCTCCTCTCCAGCTCCTCCCCCTCGCGCTCCCCAGCCATGGCCGACGCCACCGCCGCCGCTCCATCACCGTAGCCGCGCTCCCCGCCGCCCGTGCGTCGTCTCGTCGTGTCCAGGAGCTCCGCCGCTGTCCACTTCGTCGAGCTAACCGAGCCCCGCGTGCTCGTGAGGCCCGAGTCCACCGCACCGACCTCGCCCGAGTTCGCCGTCACTGGAGATCCCTTTCAACGCCGTCACCGCATCAGCTCGTCCCCGACCCCGCCGGTGGCCTCTACGGGTGCTCTGTGAGCCTAGCTACCTCTCCTACTCTTCCTCTCTCGCCCCCGAGCCGTGTAGCCACCGCATGAAGATCACCCGCACGCACCGCCGTGGATCTCGTCGCCGACGTGCTCCCGGCCATCCTCTGGCCACCTCTCGGTGTCCATCGCACTCACCATGCTGCGTTGAGTCCAACCGTGCACTCCCCGCACCTCACCGCACACCCTAGCCTCGAGTTCGTCCCCAACCGAACTCCGGTGGCCGCCTAGGTCGTCGCCGGCGCCAACTCCGGCCACCCCGACCCCAACTGACTCCACCAAGAGCCGCGGCTCGTCCTCAGCTCCACCCCGATGCCCTCCGCGACCCATTTGGTGGCCGGAACGGCCAAAACCACTTCCGCCGCCGCATCGGGCTCGCCGGCGGCTAAACGCCGATGCAGCCGTGTTGACTTTGACCACGGGTGGGCCCTGGTTGACTCTGTTGAGTCAATGACAGGTGGGGCCCCCTTCTGCTAATTATCCAGATTAGTTTAAACTAAATTTAATTAGTTAATTAGCCACTGACACCCTGGACCCACGCGTCAGGTTTGACCTGGACCGGGTCTGTTGACTTGCTGAGGTCAGCATGACCTCATGCTGATGCAGTAAACCTTTTCTGAAATTAAAATAAATCTAAAATGATTTATAAATTCCAGAAATTGTTGCAAACTTCAAAAATTCATATAAATTCAACTGTAGCTCCAAATCAAACAAGTTATATATGAAAAATGATCAGAAAAATCCAATCTATCCATCTGTACTGTTTTCATGCATGTTTAAACAAGTTAACTTGCTGTTTAGTGCAAAACATGATAAAGCACTATTTAAGATCACAAATGTGTTTGGAATTTGAATCTTTGGTTCAAATTGGCTCAAACCCATCTGGTCTTAGTTGCATTAGCCGAACACACTCATATTGCCATGTTTCATGCATGCATCATATTGTCGCACATTGTTTGGTGATAGTTGTGTATCGGTGTTCTTTGCGGCAGGTTCTGCCCCCGAGGAGTACCGTGATTACCCTAACGAAGAGCAATATCAGTGCACCGACCCATCAGGCAAGCAACCAACCAGTTGATCATATCGATACAATCCCATGTTCTCGCTTCTGCTCTCTTTTACTGCATTAAGACAACGCGTTTGAAACTGCTGTGTGCTACGGTAGTTGAACCCATTTCCTCTGCATGACCTGTCATTGCCACAGTAACTAGATGAAACCCACTAGCATGTGTAGGAGTTGATTGAGCCATATGTATGTGTTGTTCCTACCTTGCTATGCCTGCTATGCTTAGAGTCGTGTCAGGTCTGGTTCATCTAGGTGATGGGCTAGAGTGAAATGATCATGCCAGTATTGAGAGTGACGTGGTGAACACGATTTGGTAAAGGTATCGATGAGAGGCCATGTAGGAGTACATGGTGGGTTGTTTCATTGAAGCCGACCTTAAGCACTGAGATCTGTATGTGTGATTTAAGAATCAGCTACTACCATGCATTGGGCCCGAAACCAATGGACCCTCTCGGCTTCTTATTCACCCTAGTTCTCTGTCCAGGAGTTGCAAGTAGTTTCTGGTGTTTGTAGCCTACTGGAGGCCGTGGACAGCGCTGACCGTAGGGGTGGGCTGTGATGCGGTAGGTATGTGGCACGGTGTACCGGATACCCGTTAGGTATCTCGGGAACCCTGTACACAACGTTCGGGGCCGTATGGGAAACCTCGGCCGGACTCCCTGCGGATGGAACCTGGATAGGCGATAAACCTGGATTGGAGACTTAGGTGATTAGGTAGGTCGTGGCCGACACCCACGTTGGGCTTCCGCTTGAAGGTTGCCGAGTACATGTCGTGTAAATGGCGGTAAGTGGTGAGAGCGTGTATGAAGAAGTACACCCCTGCAGGGTTAACCTAATCTATTCGAATAGCCGCGTCCGCAGTGAAGGACTACTTGGTTGCTTATACAGTTCATAGACAAGTAAACTGGATACTACTAAAAGCCTCAAGATAAGCGTGAGTGCCGAGGATGGCCCTCCGTAGGAAGACGGAGGTGGATTCTCGGTAGTGTATTGAAGTGGTGAGTAGTGGACTCGTGTGCGCAAAACCATTTCAAGTTGAAGTCTCGTAGGATAGTTTAGCCAAGAGTCAAAGCTGGCTTGCTGCAATAACTCCACCAACCCTTCTTGATAATGTGCATGTATGTAGGATCTGATGTAAGTCTTGCTGAGTACCTTTGTACTCATGTTGCTATAATTTACATTTTTACAGAAGACGCTGCAACCCCTTCTGATGGGTTCTTCGTAGACGTTGACATCGACGGGTAGACTAAGGCCCAGGTGGTAATCCTGAGCTTGTGAGGGTCCACGTAGTATAGCTAGGCTTTCCAAGCCTCTTTTATTTTACTAGTTGTCTGTACTCAGACAAGTTACTTCCGCTGTTGGTTTGTATGACTGTATGACTTGAATGTGGGTCGTGTGACCCGTACTTGTATGTATGTTATGTATGGCTCTCTGAGCCTTTAAATAAAGTACTTGTGTCGTAGAGTCATGTTGTGATGCCTTGTTGTATTTGCACATATCGAGCATATTGTGTGTATGATTGAAATGCTTGGTATGTGTGGGATCTGACTATCTAGTTGTTTATCTTTAGTAGCCTCTCTTACCGGGAAATGTCTCCTAGTGTTTCCATTGAGCCATGGTAGCTTGCTACTGCTCCGGAACACTTAGGCTGGCCGGCATGTGTCCTTCTTCGTTCCTGTGTCTGTCCCTTCAGGGAAATGTCACGCATTGAGTACCGGAGCCCTGTTAGCCCGCTACAGCCCGGTTTGCCGGAGTCCTGCTAGCCCAGTGCTACAGCCCGGACCCACTTGCTGATGACCGACACGTTCGATGCTGGGTCATGGATGCCTGTCCCTGTAAGTCTGTGCCACTTTGGGTTTACGACTAGTCATGTCAGCCCGGGCTCCTTATCATATGGATGCTAGCGACATCATCATATACGTGAGCCAAAAGGCGCAAACGGTCCCGGGCAAAGGTAAGGCGACACCCGTGGGAATACCGTGCGTGAGGCCGCAAAGTGATATGAGGTGTTACAGGCTAGATCGATGTGACATTGAGTCGGGGTCCTGACAGCGTACCACATCATACACTCGCCCTCCATACCAGGTGAGCTTCACGATTTCTTTTGTCGGGAGGATGTATACTTCTGTGGGGCAGCCATCGAAGGGGACAAACAGAAGCTGGAGTCATACAACCTTGATTTGAAAAGCATCGCTGACCTACAAACCAGAATCAAAATTCCTGTAGAAGATTGTGATAAACAGACACCATCCCTATTCGACGTAGAAAATTTTGTGCTCGGTACAAATATTCAGAAGGGTGACGAGACGGTGGCATTAAGGTCGTCTGGATGGGAGAATTATCCCTTGACGTACGAGCGGATAAAATATGCTGCCCTCAATGCCCGTGTGAGTTTCGAGATAGCTGCAAGGACCAAAGAGCTTGTTGCGAAGCCGTTTCCCATAGAAAATGAGAACAACAAGAAGAAGAAGAAGAAGAAGGAGAAGAAGAAGAAGAAAAGGTTGCACCAGCAGGAGGGCATTATGGATGGATGAACTATTTCCTCTCTTGTAAAAAAATTATTCCCTCTCAGTGTATATTGATATAGATGGATTATTTCGATGGTGTGCATGTCTTTGGAACAAAGTAGTAGCATGGGTCCACTTGACAATAAGGAACTATTTATCCGCATATATAGCTTTCTCTGCTACTCCTTCCAGTGATCGGTATGCATTGCATGTGTCCGTAGACATGACAGCTTGCCCATGGAAGTTCAACTATGGAAACCATCACGTTTCATCTCACGATTCCCACGACGCCGCTCCAACCCACGGCACCACGTCCCCCGACGTGCGCCTCACCCCTCTCGGCCGCACCGCCCCTATGCCTTTGTGTGCATGACATGTGGGCCACCTAAAATGCGGCGAGCATCAAGTTTCTACCACAGCCACACGTGATTCCCACGATGCCGCTTGAACCCATGACACCACACGTCCCCCGACCTACGGCTCACCCTCTTGGCCCCACTGCCCCTCTGCCTTCGGGAGCACTACATGTGGACCAGTCACCTATCGGGTCCACATGTTATTGACTCAAAGGTAGGTGTAGTAAGGCACTGAAGCTCAGTCCCGACGGCCCTGAGATGGAAATGTAACTCCTGCGCCAGGGCTTGTGGTGCTACCGCTGAACGAACTCGTGCCAAACTCGAGATTGGTTTCTTTACTATACATGCACGCAACGATTTAATGGACATTGTAATCTCAACATGTGATGGGGAGCTCTAAATTTGAATTTGAAACTTATAAAACGAAAAGATTCAAAACAAATAAACTGGGAGAGAGGGAGTATATCGTAGGATGTGTCCTATACAAAATAAGTCCCCTGGTTTGTCATCGTGAAGATGCGGTTAGAAAGGAGCACAGCGTCTTTGTACTCGTACGACAACAAATTGGCCGCAGACAGCATGGTCCGCCTTTGACTGCCATGTGCAAGGTTCGTGCTATCTTATTCAATCTCACTGTGGTTCCATCGTACCAATTCATGCGGTGGCCCATTGCATGGCTGATCCCAATGTTGGACAAAGGTTCTACGGGAACGGTGTCACCATTTGTAAATGTTGTGCAAATTGATGTTGGTACCCTCCCGTACATATGCAAGCCAATATCCACTCGCACCGAGCCTAACCTATGAAATAGTGGGCAGGGGGAGAATTAGGAAATGGACACGGAAGTAGTCTTTAGAATGCATTTACTACATGATCAAACTCATCTTACCTGCTCATCGGAGGAAATCCGAGTGCCCCTCAACGTCGGCATCTCAAGGGGCGTCAACTTGCAACTACGGCCACGCCGCGCAGGAGAGACCCCCAAGGAAACATCCTCGTGGGTTCCATGGAACATCAAGATGCATTTGTATGAGTAGTTTATCTTGTGAGAGAAAATGATGAACGAGGGAAGGCCTCTAGAGATAGAGATAGACACTACTACTACCAATGTGCTTGCTCGTGCGTTGCAATGGATCCAAAGTAGTAGAATAATACTTGTTCACGTGCTTGAAATATAAACACTCTAGTTTTCATATACATGTGTCAGCAGACATGACAACTTGTCCATGGAAGTTGAACCACGACGACCATCAGGTTTCTTGTTTCTACCACTGCCACACCCACACGTGATTCCCATGACGCCGCTCCAACCCACGGCACGACGTCCCCCGACGTGGACATGGATCCTCTGACGTGGCTATCACTACCTTGCCCTGCCTTTCCTTCACTAACAGGTGGGACCCATGCTTGTGGGTCCCACATGTCAGTGACAGAATGGTAGGATTGTTTGTGTCAGGGGATCCTCATCCCCCCGACGTGCCCCTCATCCCTCTCGGCCCCACCGCTCCTTTGCCTTTGTGTGCATGACATGCGGGCCAACTGAACTGCGGTGACCATCAACTTTCTACCACAGACACACCCGATTGGACGCGGTTTGCCTGCTCCACTGCTGTGCTCCGATCCGTACTCCCGCACCATCAAATTTTCATCCAATGGCTGTGACACATTTCGTCTCGGGCATCAATCCTCAGCTGGAGTACTTCTGTACTACAAGTAGTACCCGCCGGTGTGGCCATCTACGCCTCGTAACGCCCCGACGCCTAGTAGTGGCACCCTCGCCATGGCCACACCACCACCGGCCGGTTCATCTTGAACGAGTGAGTCGCGAACCATGCCACCACCATGAGAATGACATGTGGGCCAACCGCATTTAAGGTCGCATGTCATTGACTCATAGGCTAGGCACTAAGCCACTGAAGTTCGGTCCCGTCGGCCCCGAGAGGGAAATGTAACTCATGCGGCAGGCCTTGTGGTGCTCCCGCAGTACGAGCTTGTGCCAAAACCGGAATTTGTTTCTTACTAGTACTACCAACTAGTACTAGTAAGGTACACATGCATTGCACGCATGAGATTCTGGTGGTTTGTGCATTATGCTTCTACATGTGGAGTTTTCTAGGTTCTACATGTGGCAAAATCTGGTGGAATGTAGATCATATCCAACGGCAAGTAGTGCTCGGATTTGCCATCTTTGTACCGTCGGATTGGCTTCATCCGACGACCAACTTTCAAAGTTATTCACACACTATATAGGGGTATAGATATATAGATGTTTGGTTTGCAGCCTAAGGTTGCCACGCCTAAGCTTAGGCGTGACACAATATATTAGGCATGTGTTTGGTTCATTGCTACACTTGTGGCTTGCCACACTTTTCTAGCTACATGGTCCACATGTCATAGACTCAACTTCTTGCCAAATCTTGCCACACTTGTGGTGCCCATTTTGTTAGCCACATTTTTTGTGGCAGACACATGGGTTGTTTGGTTTTAGGCCTAGCAATGCCACACTTTATCATACAATGTTGCCAAACTTGCCTAAGGTTAGGGGCTGTTTGGTTAGTAGGGTTGTTTGAATTGTGACTATCTTTGCCATATATTGCCACATGATTTTTGCCACACTTGCCACACTTGCCTTAGTTGAGTTGCTTTGGGCCTGTTTGGTTTGCAGCCTAAGGTTTCCACGCCTAAGCTTAGGCGTGCCACAATATTTTAAGCATATGTTTGGTTCATTGTCACACTTGTGGTTTGCCATACTTTTCTAGTTACATGGTCCATGAGGGAGTCCTGGACTAGGGGGTGTCCGGATAGCCGAACTATCATCATCGGCCGGACTCCAAGACTATGAAGATACAAGATTGAAGACTTCGTCCCGTGTCCGGGTGGGACTTTCCTTGGCGTGGAAGGCAAGCTTGGCGATACGGATATGTAGATCTCCTACCATTGTAACCGACTCTGTGTAACCCTAGCCCTCTCCGGTGTCTATATAAACCGGATGGCTTTAGTCCGTAGGACGAACAACAATCATACCATAGGCTAGCTTCTAGGGTTTAGCCTCCTTGATCTCGTGGTAGATCTACACTTGTAACACACATCATCAATATTAATCAAGCAGGACGTAGGGTTTTACCTCCATCAAGAGGGCCCGAACCTGGGTAAAACATCGTGTCCCTTGTCTCCTGTTACCATCCGCCTAGACACACAGTTCGGGACCCCCTACCCGAGATCCGCCGGTTTTGACACCGACATTGGTGCTTTCATTGAGAGTTCCTCTGTGTCGTCACCGATAGGCTCGATGGCTTCTTCGATCATCAACAACGACGCAGTCCAGGGTGAGACCTTCCTCCCCGGACAGATCTTCATATTCGGCGGCTTAGCACTGCGGGCCAATTCGCTTGGCCATCTGGAGCAGATCGAAAGCTATGCCCCCGGCCGTCAGGTCAGATTTGGAAGTTTGAACTTCATGGCTGACATCCGTGGGGACTTGATCTTCGATGGATTGGAGCCACAGCCAAGCGCGCTGCACTGTCACGACGGGCATGATTTAGCTCTGCAGCCGGACAATATCCTGGAGGCCGCACTCGAGTCCGCTCCAATCTTCAATTCGGAGCCGGCTGCGCAGATCAAGGACGGGTGGCTAGACACTGCCTCGGGGGCTGCAACCTCTATGGCGATAGAGCCGAACACTGACCTTGTCCCTCATGAAGCTCGTGACTCCAAGGTGCCGGACTCCTCGCCGGACTCCGAACCTCCCGCGCCCCCTCCGATCGAATCCGATTGGGCGCCGATCATGGAGTTCACCGCGATAGACATCTTTCAACACTCACCTCTTGGCGACATCTTGAGTTCGCTAAAGTATCTCTCGTTATCAGGAGAGCCCTGGCCGGACTACGGTCAGGACGGTTGGGATGCGGACGACGAAGAAATTCAACGCCCACCCACCACCCACTTCGTAGCCACTATCGACGATCTAACCGACATGCTAGACTTCGACTCCGAAGACATCAACGGTATGGACGACGATGCCGAAGACGACCAAAAACCAGCGCCTATCGGGCACTGAAAAGCCACACCAACTCACGATGTATACATGGTGGATACACCAAAAGCAAGTGATAATGAGGAAAAACGGGACGTGGCGAAGGACAACTCCCCCAAAAAACAACCAAAACGGCGACGCAAGCGCCGCCTGAAGTCCCGCCTCGATAAAAACGACACCCATACGGACCCGGCCCTAGAGCAGGGCGAAGCAGTGGACGGCGAACATGCCACCAAGCAACCATCCGAATATGCTGAACTGGACAAGCAAACCATCCCTGGCGAAAACAAGAGCCTAGACGATCTCACGCCGAACACATCACCAGAGCATAAGAACCTTCGTAAAAGGCTCGTCGCTACTGCAAGAAGTTTGAAGAAGAAAAAGCGGAAGCTCAAAACAGGGGAGGACATACTCAGAATGAGATGGAGCAGAGTACTCAATACCGCAGATAAATATGGCGCTAGTCACCAGGCAAAGAGCTACCCGAAGCGCAAGCTGTTGCCCGAATTCGACGAGGAGGCCTTAGAGCCCCCGCAGTCAAAAAAGAAAGAGGCCGCCTGGCCAGATAGACGACCAGATGAGAGGCTAAGAGCAGCAAGGGGTGCCGCACACAGGCCGGCACACGATCAGCATAAAGATCCTCGGAAAAAGGATGACCCGGTTAGGTCCATCTATGGGCCAAAAAAGAAGACTCCAGGAAGCAACACAACCCGCCGAGCGTTTGAAGACAACAGCACACCCAAATACAGGGGCGCCGCACACCCACTATGTTTCACCGACGAGGTACTGGATCATGAATTTCCAGCGGGATTCAAACCCGTAAACATAGAGGCATATGACGGAACAACAGACCCCGGAGTCTGGATTGAGGATTATATCCTACACATACATATGGCCAGAGGAGACGATCTCCACGCCATAAAATACCTTCCCCTTAAGCTCAAAGGGCCAGCTCGGCATTGGCTCCAAAGCCTCCCAGAAAATACCATTGGAAGTTGGGAAGAGCTCGAGGATGCGTTTAGAGCAAATTTCCAGGGGACTTATGTCCGCCCTCCGGATGCAGACGATTTAAGTCACATAACTCAACAGCCCGGAGAGTCAGCACGCAAATTCTGGAATAGGTTCCTCACCAAAAAGAACCAAATAGTCGACTGTCCGGACGCCGAAGCCTTAGCAGCCTTTAAGCACAACGTCCGAGACGAATGGCTCGCCAGACACCTCGGCCAGGAAAAACAAAGAACAATGGCCGCACTAACAAGTCTCATGACCCGCTTTTGCGCGGGGAAGACAGCTGGCTGGCTAGATGCAGCACCAGCGATCCAAGTACATCCGAAGTCAGGGATGGAAATGGGAAATCACGACGCAGAAAAGATCAGCGCCGGAATAAGGAAAATGGCCCAAATAGCACGGTGGTCAACGCCGGATTCAACAGCTCTTGGCCGAATAACAAAACACTGACCCTCAAGGACAACAGTGATGAGCTATCCAACCTAAACAAAATTCTAGATAGGCTATGTCAAATACATAGTACCTCCGGGAAGCTTGCAAACCATACCCACAGAGATTGTTGGGTCTTCAAGCAGTCCGGCCGACTTAACACCGAACGCAAAGGGCTCGACACACCAAGTGAAGACGACGACGAACCCCACAAGCAGCATGCCGGAAAACAGAAGACTTTCCCACTACAAGTCAAAACAGTGAACTCACTTCATGTGATAACACGAAAATACAGTGCAGCACCTACCATACTAGGACACCGTCCGCAGCATGGGGATAGACCCTACCAAAATTCACCGTAGCAGCACTTCCTTCAAAGGAGTGATGCCAGGCCTTTAAGCCAATTGTACATGCTCTGTACCACTAGAGGTTGTGTTCGGTTCATCCGACAACCTCCGTCATGAAAAGCTCACTCTCCATATCGCCCCATTTCACAACGGCCCTCAAGCACTACTGGGACGCTAAGCTTTCGCCCGCTTTAACGCAATACCACATTACGCGTCTCTTACGCTTAAAATGCCCGGTCCATGCGGCATAATCTCATTAAAGAGTAACTCCGAGTGTTCCTCGGCCACGGAGAACGTGAGACTGCCTTGACAGCCACACACTAATCCGACCTTGCAGGTCAAAGCCCCTAAAAATAGGTCATTCAGACCTCGGACACGGTTAGGCGAGTCCGGCGTAAATAAACAAGGGGCTTCCCAGCCGCATACCCCTTTACAAGGGGCCGCGCGTATAAATGATGAGAGCCAATAAAGCTCAACTTTATTCATCTTCGAAATTATACTTTATTTTAAATACAACTTTTGCATGATATTTCTTCCAAACTAAGTCCTTCTCTTTTACAGATGAAGCATGTGCTACACCCATCCAGGATACAGCACAACGGAGACACAGGCGCAGACGTGTAGCAGGGACCTGTTGCAAGGATTCTTTTCAGATTAAGACCCTGCATAAACCTTTCTTACTGTCTCTTGTTGATACACATCCCCCGGTTTTCTACCATAATCGAGGAGGAGGCTGGCGTTTTGGCATCGTCCGCGTCAGAAGTTCCCGCCTGTACCTGGACACTAGGGGCTTAGGGCATTGTTCTGCCCGGTATCATAAAGACCGAACACCTTAGGGAGTGTTCGACGTCTCGAGTTAGGCCTTATATGCATCAGCTCCGAATCATGTCTTTGGTCAAATGTTGGGTTTGCCCGGCTCCTGTGTTTTGCTGCCTTACGTTCCGCTCCATCGGCTAACGCGGCACCAGGAGAACTACTGCGATTGTGCCCCGGTTCGGCCGGGCGAGCACCTCAGTAGAGAAAGCCGAAAACTGACTGTCATGATATAGCGAGAGACTGGTCAACCACTCGATCGACTATTGGAATGTTTATAATTCCTCCGCTTTGACGAAGGACTGCTTCCCGGTCAGGCACATACGCGCCTCGAGTTCGGAGAAGCGCGGTGCCTCTAGGGGCTATATAGTAGCCCCACCTTCGAGCTCCTATGGCCAAGTGAAAGTGATAAAGCATTATAGTCCGGTTGCCTAGTTTGCTACGCTATCACCTCCTTCAAAGGACCAAGACGTTCGATTAAGTGTGAAAAAGTGCTTTTCTTTTTGCAAACACCCCCGCACCATGTGCGTGGGGGCTGAAGCCAAAGACTGCCATCTTTCAGGTTATAAATACATATACGGACGCACAGGAGATAGTTCAGTACTTGAACGCACAAGTATAAAAAGATATTGCATTATAAACATGATCTTAGAAATCATACATGTCATTTAAACATAACATCTTTCGAGCACTGCGACTCTATTAAACGAGCGCCCTGTAGGACTTCCTCAAAATAGTGCTCGGCGGGTAATCAGCTTTTGTCCGAACCCCGGGATGCAACAGCGGTGGCATCCATCTCCGCCCAGTATGTCTTCACACGGGCGAGGGCCATCTGTGCACCTTCTATGCATGCCGACCGCTTCATCGCCTTGATATGCGGCACAGCCCCAAGGAATTGTTGCAACAAGCCAAAATAACTCTCAGGCTTGGTCCTTTCCGGCCACAGATGAGCGACCACATCCGTCATGGCAAGTCCGGGTAATCTATTCTGCTCAGCCCACTCAACCAGCCGATCACTCAACGGAAGTGGACGCTCCGGACTATGGAATTGAGACGAGAAAAGCTCTTCCATTTCGTGATCCTTCTGGCTTCGGAAGTGCACGACTGCGTCCGCCGCACTCGCCGCCAAATCCAGATAAGGATCCTCCGCACCGCACAATCGGCCCAGCTGAGTATACTTCGGATCCGTGAACCTCCTACGCAGCATAAAGGGCTTTCCAGGCACAATGTCTCCGGCCTGATGTAGTTCCTCTTCCATAGCCTGCATCGCACTACGGGCATCCTTGGCTTCGGCGTCGGCCTTCTTCAAGTCCTCTTGCTCCGCTCGGCATTTTCTTTCAAGAACCTCATAGCGGTCGGTAGCATCTATTAATTTCGCGGCCATTCCGGCCATCTCCTCCCTACTTCGGCAGTGAGCAGCTTTTTCGGCTTTTAGTTCTTTCGCTGCCTTCGAGGCAGCCGTATCACTTTTTCTAGCTTGCTCCTTGGCTCGAGCAAGCTCTGCTCGAAGGTCTTCCACAGCAGCGGCACCATCTGCATCAAGCATACAAATTGTAAGGAAGGGGCGTCATCTCCCTTACAAGGCGACCGCGGAGCAACCACCTACCTTGCGACACATTAAGTTGTTTATTGACCAGCGCGATGTCCGCATCCGCAACATCGAGTTGCCTCTTCAATTCGGCAACTCCATCAGTCCGGCTGGCCCCCGAACGTTCTGCCACCTGCATAGGAAAGGCGACATTCTATAACTGAGATTACGATCCTTGCCACGCTGTCGATTTCGACAGCATACCAAGTCTCAGGGGCTACTATCTATACAGGGCGCACTCTCTGTGCAAAACTGTCAAAAGGTATGTCATTTTTTGCGTACCTCAAACCCCGTCAGCAAACTTCCGATGGCCTCATACAACCCGCTCTCGGCGGATGAGATCCTTTCAATCACCGTACTCATTAATGTGCGGTGATCTTCTGAGATAGACGCCCTCTTGAGCAAATCCTGCAGCTCCACCGGCCGTACTCCAATGGGTGTCAAACTCCCCGGCCCCACTGGACTCAGGGAGACCCTCCGTGACGACACCTCAGGGTCGTCCGCCCCGCCTAACGGGGCGGCAGATGGAGGCGTTTCGCTCTTCATCATCTCCGGATGAAGGTCCCCCGAAGATGAGCACTGCTGAGATGGGCTGAGATCCGAACTACAAGGTGAAAACTTCGGTTACCCTTAGAAACAAAGCAGGGGTAACCCCTATTTCAAAATTCCCCCTTTTTTACTTACGGCTCCCTGGAGGGCTGATTCCTTTGAGGATATTGTGCGGCCGGGGCTCTTCCCGGCGCAGGACCTTCTGGTGCAGATTTCCTTCCCTGCTTTGAGGCCTTGGCCTCCGGGTCTTCGGAAGCGGCCCTCTTCTCCCCCTGGAAGGAGGGATTCTCGATTCCCCCCTTACTGAAAGCCTCCTTGGTAGAGGTGGTAGTTTCCCTGTGCCCCCCTTCGCCATCATCCGAAGGCGCAACCTCCAACATTTTGACTAACACGGGATCCGGCGTGGTCTCAGGGAGGGGGGCTGGACACCATATCAGTTTGGCTTGCGCTATCCACTCCTGTCCAAGGGATAGCTGGTTAAAAGGTAAACCCATGATAAATAAATGGACAATATGTCCAGACACATGGCTACTTACTTGAGTATCTGGGCGATTGCAGCTTAGGCCAGCATCCTCGGTCAAGTCCGGACGCATCTCTGGCGATCCGAAGAACAGTTTGTACATCTCCACGGGTGTCAAACCCATGAAGTGTTGGAGAGATCGTGGCCCCTCCAGATTAAATTCCCACAGGCGGAGGGGGCGACGTTTGCAGGGCAGAAGGCGTCGAATCAGCATAACCTGTGCCACTACGACCAGATTGATCTCCCTTTCTTGGAGGCCTCGAATCCGGTCCTGCAACAGGGGCACGTCTTTGGATGGCCCCCAGTCAAGCCGCTTGTTGACCCATGACATCAGCCATTGTGGAGGGCCCGAGCGGAAGGCGGGCGGCGGCCTCTGCCTGCTGCCCCTGGGAACGGTGATATAGAACCACTCCTGTTGCCACAAGCTGAGCTCCTCCTGAAAAGAGCCCTCGGGCCATGGAGCATCGGCCCTCTTGCTTATAACCGCCCCGCCGCACTCTACCTGACGCCCCTCAATCATCTTCGGCTCCACGTTGAAGGTTTTGAGCCACAAGCCGAAGTGGGGGGTAGTGCGGAGGAAGGCTTCGCAGACAACAATGAATGATGAGATGTGGAGGATGGACTCCGGAGCCAAGTCGTGGAATTCCAGCCCATAGTAAAACATGAGCCCCCTCACGAAGGGATCCATCGGGAAGCCTAAACCCCGTCAGAGGTGAGACACGAACACGACGCTCTCGCCGGGCTCGGGAGTAGGAATAACTAGCCCTCGGGCAGGCAACCTATGTGAAATCTCGTAGGTTAAATACCTGGCGTTTCTCAACTTTAGCACGTCCTCTTCCGTGACGGAGGAGGGCATCCACCGGCCTCGTAGGTCGGAGCCGGACATTGTCGAAGGTCAAAGATACCCGAATCTGGAGCCCTGGGTGTTGGAACTCGGGGCGAGGGGCGGACTTGATTGGGGATTGAAGAAAAAGAACGGGCCTTGGTCTCATTATAAAGAGGAAGAATACCAAGAGCCGCGCCCGTGACCGTTTGGAACCCGCCTTTGATGGAGGGGGCGTGGCAACGGGCATTGTTGGGTTACCCACGTCCGTATTTAAGAGAATCCCGGAATAAGGGGAACACGATCTCTGCTTCAACAAGACATGCCAAGGAAACCGCTTCGCTAAACATGCTGAGGTGGTACAATAAAAACAATTCAAGTAAAGGCTTGGTAGTGGTGTGACGTCATGCCACCAAATACGTCAGCAGATTGAACTTGTGTAAATATTATTCTCTCTACGGTAGTACGTGGAATTTATTTTGCAGAGCCGGACACTATCCTGGTGTTCACAATCTTCTATAAATTATTTGGAGGAGGAACCCGCCTTGCAATGCCGAAGACAATTTGCGCGCCGGACTCGTCGTCATTGAAGCCTGGTTCAGGGGCTACTGAGGGAGTCCTGGACTAGGGGGTGTCCGGATAGCCGAACTATCATCATCGGCCGGACTCCAAGACTATGAAGATACAAGATTGAAGACTTCGTCCCGTGCCCGGATGGGACTTTCCTTGGCGTGGAAGGCAAGCTTGGCGATACGGATATGTAGATCTCCTACCATTATAACTGACTCTGTGTAACCCTAGCCCTCTCCGGTGTCTATATAAACCGGATGGCTTTAGTCCGTAGGACGAACAACAATCATACCATAGGCTAGCTTCTAGGGTTTAGCCTCCTTGATCTCGTGGTAGATCTACTCTTGTAACACACATCATCAATATTAATCAAGCAGGACGTAGGGTTTTACCTCCATCAAGAGGGCCCGAACCTGGGTAAAACATCGTGTCCCTCGTCTCCTGTTACCATCCGCCTAGACGCATAGTTCGGGACCCCCTACCCGAGATCCGCCGGTTTTGACACCGACAGTCCACATGTCATAGACTCAACTTCTTGCCAAATCTTGCCACACTTGTGGTGGCCATTTTGTTAGCCACAACGGACGCACTTTGCCTAAGCTTAGTTGTAGCAAAGTTAGTCATGAACCAAACACACCCTTTGTTAGCCACACTTTGGCTTGCCTAAGGGAATCTTGCCACACAGTTATTAGGGCCTGTTTGGTTTGTGACTAACTTTGCCAAAGATTGCCACACCTAAAGTTAGGCAAGTTTGACCAACTTAGGTGAGTGTTTGGTTCAAGCCACATCTTAGGCAAGCCACACTTGGGCCCCACATAGCATACACACAAAAAATGTGGCAAGATTCCCTTAGGCTTGCCAACTTGTGGCTCTCATTTTGATGAACCAAACAGGTGTGGCTTGATGAACTTAGGCAAGCTTGGCAAAAATGTGTGGCAAAGTGTGGCATTGCTAGGCCTAGAACCAAACAACCCCTTTGTGTCTATGACATGTGGGGCTCACTGCTCATAAAAAAAATCTTTGCCTTAGGTGTGGCTAGAACCAACACCTATCTAACTTGGTCAAACTTCCCTAAGGTTACGTGTGGCAAAGTGTGGCAAGGTGTGGCTAGGAACCAAACAACCACTAAGATTGCCACACGTAAGGTTAGGCAAGTTTGACTAACTTAGGTGAGTGTTTGGTTCAAGCCACACCTTAGGCAAGCCACACTAAGGCCCCACATGACATACACACAAAAAATGTGGCAAGATTCCCTTAGGCTTGCCAACTTGTGGCTCTCATTTTGAAGAACTAATAACTTTGCCTAAGCTTAGTTGTGGCAAAGTTAGTCATGAATTAAGTTCAACCATGGAGTCTTCTAGATTATACATGTGGCAAAATCTGGTGGATGATATCCAACGGCCAGTAGTGCTCGGATTTGCCATCTTTGTATCATCAAATTGGCTTCATCCAACGACCAACTTTCAAAGTTTTTCACACACTATAGAGGGGGTATAGATATAGATGTGCTGGTCCATTGCAATGGATCCAAAGTATATCTATTTAGTGGAGTGCACTCTAAACACGTTATCTATTTATTTTTCTCTAACCTTTCGTAGCCATGCAACCAAGCCACATAAGCTTCATGGGTGCCCCCACATCATATTATTCATACAATGTTGATTTAAAAAAAGATAAATCACCCAAAACAAGATCTTCCCGTTTTTTGTTCCTACGATGTTGTGTCGTGCACGTACCTACTAGTTGTATAGTAGTAGTACTAGTAATCTATACCCCTATATAGTGTGTGAATAACTTTGAAAGTTGGTCATTGGATGAAGCCAATCTGACGGTACAAACATGGCAAATCCGAGCACTACTTGCTGTTGGATATGATCTACATTCCATCAGATTTTGCCACATGTAGAATCTAGAAAACTCCACATGTAGAAGCATAATGCACAAACCACCAGAATCTCATGCGTGCAATGCACGTGTACCTTACTAGTATAGTATTAGGAGTACAAACTTGGTACTAGTAGGAGTAGTACTAGTACGGAATGCTCCTACTCTATCAACGAGCCCCATCTGACACCAAATTTCTTGGCTTCCGTGCTACAGCTAGATCTTCCCCTCGTTTCTGTTTTCCAACCCGGTTGCGGGCGGGGTGCGGTTTGCCAATAGTTGGTTTGCTCAATGGCGGTCCCACATGAAAGTGAAAATGCTAGGCAACACGCCTTACCTAAGCTATGTGTCGTGCCGGACGGGCCGTGGAGTACTCCCGATTCCCGGGCATGTGGGGGTGTGACGCGAATGCGGCAGGCCTTTTCCTTTTACTAGCAATGTCCCCGTGCATTGCGACGGATCCAAAGTAGTAGAATAGTATTACTTGTTCACAAACTTGAAATAAATCACTCTTGTTTTGATATACTCCTAATATATTACTCCCTCCGTACCTAAATATTTGTCTTTTTAGAGATTTCAAATGGACTATCACATACGGATTATATAGACATATTCTAGTGTTTCTAGCAAGATGCTCGCGCGTTGCACGAAGTTGATGGAAAAGGTAAGCACAACTTATAAATTGACGGATGGAGTACTAGTTACAGTGATGCATATAATTAATCAAAGGGATCGCACATGTCAGTATTGACTGGAACGAGAATGCAACATCACAATAAGAATTAAGGCCATGATGATGCAATCGCAGTGGTGGTTACAGAAGGCAAGAAGAAAGATGGATCCATGAACATACGACCTCCTCCTCCTCAACTTAGTGCGCTAGGCCACCAACTGATGGCTAAGGAGCGGCGGCTTTTGTGGCGAGGTCTAGGTGCTTCTCAGCAAAGGCATCCAAGGCTTCCAGCCGGTTGAGGAAGGACAACGTCGTAGCATCCTCATTGGCCTTGTAGATACCTATGTACACGATTTGCTCATACACGTGGATGTGTTGGTCGACGAATTCTTGCAAGGCAAGGAGCCTCGTGGCGAGCGCGACCTCCAGGTGGACATTCTTTGTGGCGTCGGCGGGCTGTCGCAGGGCCACCAGTGCTTGAAAGAGGTTCCGGCCATGGAGGCCGATTAGGGTGGCAGGCAATGAGGAGCCCGAGCGCGCAGGCTGGAGGAGTACGATGATGTCGTCCGCGAGCTTCTTGAGGACGGTGAACTTGTTACCGGTGGCAATGATCATCTGGTCCAACTGAGAGTCGTAGTTGGTGTCGACGGCGGCCATCCACCAGCCGGTCTCCAACACCATCTGGAGATGATCCTTGGCGCCATGCCGTAGACCAGCATAATGGACCATCTGGCACAACCACTGGCCGCTCACACGCATCTCCGCCATGGGTCTGGAGTGAGCTCTTTTGCGCTTAGTGTAGGTGCTTAGGCAAATTCTTAGGTGCGTACGATGTGGTAGATGCATTGGAATGGAGGGGCGCCTTTATATGAGGGAAATGAGGGCAAACTGCGTTGCATTCACATCGTGCAGCCTCTTTTCCCGGACCTCCTCCCATTACTTCCCTCATGCATTAATTGAAGGAGGATGCATTGGCCGTTCAACATTTCGGGAACCGCTACTCCCTCCCTCGTCTGCATTAAAGCCGTATCGGGAACTGCGCCGCCCGCTGTCAAATCAAATACTCCTTCCGACTAGGTGAGTATTAAGTCATCTTATGAAAACCAAATAGTAAACACATAGGCGTGGTGCATTAACTCTCACGTTGTTTCTTATTTTTTGACATAAATAGAGGAATCAACCAATAAGAGATGTGGGGCTTGTATGCTTTTAATGACTTGAGACTATCAAACATGACATGCAGCGGTCAGTTTGTTGCATGCAATGATATTAATAAGGGAGAACCTAGAACTCATCTAGATGAGATATAATTTGGTCTCATTCACTCTTGAAAACAAGGTACCATGTAGTACTTTATTTATTGCCATGTATGACACATAGTAGCATAGCATTTATTATGATACGGTATCATGATATGATACTCAACTCTCTCTCTTTCTTCATTTAATTCTATGACACCTCATCAAAATTGCCTAGTTGGCATGCATGATATAGCTATGATACTACCATTACAACCAGCCTTAGCAAATAAACATTAAGTTCTCTCGTTTTCCTCTCCACCTTGGTCACCTAGACGGAGGGAGTACTATTTAAAAGTCGAGGGCGGGGCTTTTCCTGCACGGTAGGCGGGGCAGTTCCGCCTAGTCGCTTCGACAGAGACGCGAGAAGATGAGGGAGTAGGCTGCTGCAAACATAGGGCTGTGTGATTTGACAGCGAGTTACTGCTGGACAGGTGGGCCCTCGTGATTTGACTTGCCATTATCATTTTAACTGCGGCGCTACGACCGGCGTGAGTCTCCCGATTCCTGACCACCTCCATACAGGTGCCTCTCCCAATGCTCCACCATGTAGTTGAGGCTGGCTCTTGCATGAGAGCCCACTTCTCCACTTTTTCCTTGCCTCTCTTTCCTCCACATATAGCCCACTATTGTAGTACTACTTACTTGCTCCTACAGGTGCTAAGCTTGCCACATAGGCATAAAGTCTGATGTGGCAAGTTAATCAAGAAGAGAGAGACTAGTTTGGTGACCCAAGGAAGAAATGGTGCTAAGCGCGTGTACTTAGGTGAAAAGACAATTTTGAGTCTATAGCTAATTAAATGAAGCAAACTTAGCAACAAAAAACTAATAACAACCTATGCATTGGGGACTTGATTTCTAAGCCATTTAATGCCCTTAGCACCTCATCTAAAGCACCATTTCATTGGAAGAGGTCACTCCTTGGCAAATGCAATAAATACTACAGTACGAAGAAAGAGATAGAGAGAAGTAAAAACAAAAATACACTTATAGCCAACCTTAGAGCTAACCTTGTTGTAGTATGAGTGACTAAGTGATGACATGCCAACATCAGATAGCCTAACGCACCATGTTAAATCTCCAAGGGCGCGACCGCGCGAGCGACGGGACTGTCGTGGTAGGCGCGACCATGATACGGGCTGCTGGCATCCGTTGGATTTGAGATCGAATCGCATGCAAAGTTGCTGAAAATTTGCAGAATAACCCTCCAGGATAGGATATTCACCCATAGGTCTAGAATCACGCCATGCAACCATTCGATCTCAGATCCAAGGGCTCTCGGAAGCCCGTATCATGGGAGAATGGAAAGCCACTACCCTATCGTTTGCACGCTGCCAGTTTGCTCCTACTCGTCCCCACACGTCCTTTAATATTACGGCGGTCGCTCCTAGTTGTCCCGTCCTTTCACATTATGGCAGTTCCATTAATCCTAACCCTCCTCCCAAATCCATGGCGTCCCAAATCTCCATGATCGGCGGTGAGTACAAGGTTAGAACCATCACCGACGATGAGTTCGACGTCATCTACACCCATTCTTCCGCGACGATGAAAGGATGCCTTTCTCGCTTCAGACGCATGTTCGAAAACTCAAATGATGAGTGGGTCGCTGGGCTAGATGTTGAGTACACCATAGTCTTGGGACGAAAGAAGGATCTAAAGGAGGAAGAGAGGAAGAAGCCCGACGTGATCCAGGTTTGTGTGCATGACTTATGCTTGGTCTACCACATATGCCATGCCGACGTTGAATGCCTGGATTTTAAGAACTTCCTCAAGAGCAACCTAGTCAAATTCGTTACTGTAGACTTTACGAACGACAAAAAAAATCCTCGGTCGGATAGGCCTCGTTGTAGGCAACCCCTTCAACCTCCAGAAGAATCGGCTAATGCCCTCCAGTGGACAGCCTTCAATGCTGACCCTGGCAGGAGCCATGGTTCATCCTTCATACGGTAAACTAGAGAAACCTCAAAACAAGTTTCATCGTCATGCATGGCAGCGGAATGTACTAGATATAGACCACATCCACTACGCTTCAATGGATGGCTACCTTTGTTTCGATATCTACAAGGGTTGGATGAAGAGCAAGAGCCAAGTGTGCGGTTCAAGCAAAGAAGTATCGGCCAAGAGGAAGAGGGACAAGGATGATGTCGAGGACGTGGATGAGGACTCCGAGTAAGGTGGTAGTGTCGTTTCTTATGGTGGTTCTAATGCAGTGTCTACCAGAGTAGTTGCTAAGTTTAATTTCAGGTGTGCTTAGTTTAATTTGAGGGGTGTGTTGTGGTGAGCCCCCAGCAGAACTATGTTATGTTTCTTCTCGTTACTTTAACTTTTCAGTACGTACATACTAGTATTTCTTACATTTCATCTTTTAGTTGGTATAATACTACCACTCGTTGCAAAGTTTCTAATGCAGTGTCTACCAGAGTAGTTGCAAAGTTTAATTTCAGGTGTGCTTATTTTAATTTGAGGGGTGTGTTGTGCTGAGCCCCCAGCAGAACTATGTTATGTTTCTTCTCATTACTTTAACTTTTCAGTACGTACATACTAGTATTTCTTACATTTCATCTTTTAGTTGGTATAATACTACCACTCGTTTCTTCACATTATATAGGTACAATATATATGGCCAACATCTTATAGCCAGCAGTTTAGTTGTCAAAGAATTTCAGGGTGCTTAGTTTTGTCAAAGAATTCCAAGGTGCTTAGTTTTATTTGAGGGGTGGGTTGTGCACTTGTGCTGGACACCATTATTGTGACTAGCCTTTTTAATAGTACTATATGCATAATTTGGTGACGAGCGCTCTCTATATGTACCACCTTTTTTTTAATTTCAAGTTTTGATCCATGGCGCAATCCATCGATACTACTACTGTACAAAAGTGGAGTATATACATTTTTAAAAGGCTAGAGGGCGGGGCAGTCTAGCTTGGTCGGTTTCACGAGAGGCGAGGGCCTTTGTGATTTGACGGCTCATTACTGCTGTCAAATCGAATAGTACTGCACCGCCCGCTGCACGCCCGACGCCTCCATTAAACCCCTCCGTTAAAACCGCATGCAAACCGAGAATCCTACTCCGTCCAGACGTCCGTTCATGAGTGGGCCGGAATTAAATGCAGCACCGACTGAGATCCTCCTGTCCGCCCTCAGATTAAACGAGGCCAGGCGCCGGCGAAGCTCCTACCGTCCACCTCTATTTACACGAGGCCAGACAGACAGCGGGCAAGAATTGCACCCCTCCGCCGCACCCCCATCTCCTCCTTCACCATTTTCTCCACTCTTCCGATGGCTTACGAGGAGCCGTTCTCCGGCATATTACCCGGCTGGGTGGCCCGCCAAGCCCTCCGGATATGGGCGAGGCCGCTTGGTGCTTCACCAACCTCGCTTGGCCCGACGGAGCCAGTTGCCGCCCCAAGCAGGCGCATGGTTCAGCAACTCACCGCTCCAGTTCAGCTCGATGAGGAGTGGCGAGTTGCTCCACGCCAGCACGGCGGCGAGCACACCGTTACGTGCGTTGTCGCTGCCGCGTCGTACCGCGCCACCACTGTCTGCGGTGGCCGCGCCTCCTGTGTCTGTGGGCGTGCCTCCCGTGCCTGTGGCAGCGCCATGCAGGCAGAGACAGAAGCCGGGTGTGTGGAGGGCGACGAGTCGGTGGCTAGCTTGTTCGTGTCCGCCTCCATCATCGAGGAGAAGTAGAACACGGGAGGCCGCCGCCAGTTGGGACCCATGAAGGCCACCGCCGAGGCGGCAACTGCGCATTCAGGTGGTTTCTTTGCTGCTTCATCTCTTCCAAGGACCTTCGTCGACCCCGCAAGTGTCTGACGGACATGAGGAAGACAAAGGGATCCGCGGGTGGCCATTTAGATTATGTACTCCCTCTGCAGCTGGCGGGAAATATTTGTTCTAAGAATGGATAAATTGTATGTATCTATAACTAAAATAAGTCTAGATACATCCATTTCTAGGACAAGTATTTCCGGACGGAGGGAGTATTAATTATACCAGAGAGCCGGATTGGCACCGCTTAGTTCATGAAATGTAATGAAATCCATCATGTTTATATGAAGATCCGGCTTTTTATACGAAATCCTTCAGGCTTATATGAAATCAGTCCGTGTTTGCAAGAATTTCATCTGGTTGGTTAGAGTTGTAAAAATATATGCCACTGGCGTTTGATGTCGTCCTCCGCGGAAGGAAGCGGGAGGAAATTTGCCAGCTGCCGTTGGAGATGATATTATGCTGGAAATAATAGAGTGACATCCAATCCATTTGAGTTAATTGCATGTATGATAGATGAGACGAGACGGACTGTCAGAGGATGCAGCGGGACTACCAGGGGAAAGCCCGCCCCCACTAGCTAACATAGATATCTATTCTCGGTATGATTGTCCCGTTATACAAAGTTAGTTGCATGTATAGTGTACACTTGACTTGCAGGGTGGCTACAACTTCGTATAGAAAGTTAAAAAGAAACTAGTCCATCCTTAATCTTGTATTCTAAGTACTCTGTGGGTTCCACTGTCAGTACAGTAGTGAAATAAGTATATATTAAATAAGTAATATATAATATAAAAATCTAAAGTTAAAAGACAGAATTCGAACTCATGTCATCGCGTTGCGAGCATCCGGCGCTAACCAGCCCATCACATTTTTATTGTAGACCATGTTGGAGATATATCTCGATGTCTACTCTTATACTCCATTCGTTCCTAAATATTTGTCTTTTTCAGATTTCAAATGGACTACCACATACGGATGTGTACGTAGACATATTTTAGTGTAGATTCACTCATTTTGCTCCGTATGTCTTTTCAGGAAGGGGTCAGATTTGTCCTTGATTTATTTTTGAGGTATCCAAATGGCACTGCACCGCCAAGAAAAGAGGGTAACATCAAAATTATGGATTACTTTTTTGAGTATGTTGGTAAGGTCTGGTCATAGTCACTTGTTGAAATCTCTAAAAAGACAAATACTCCCTCCGTCCGGAAATACTTGTCATCAAAATGGATAAAAGGAAATATATCTAGACGTATTTTAGTTTTAGATACATCTCTTTTTATCCATTTTGATGACAAGTATTTTTTGACCGTGGGAGTATTTAGGAACGGAGGGAGTAGAAAAGAGAGTTGGTGATGATGGTATGCGTGCCATCCTGCAATATAGGCCGTCGGATTTATATCTAACGAATAGGAAAGAAACTATGGCAATTTTGCAAAAATATACCCACACGCCTCTCCACGTTCACAAATAAGGCCTTCCCTTATTCAGCTTTTTCTCTCACAAGATAAACTACTCATACAAATGCATCTTGATGTTTCGTGCAACGCACGGCTAGCTAGTTTCTTTTAAATAGTTGCTGCGATAATTGGGTTGAATTGATATATTTTATGTCTGCCCCGAATGATTTCAGATTCACTAGTAGTAACAAAGAAAAGGTTGCCTTGTTAATTAACAGAAAACAGGGTGAAAACTATCACATGAGGCCGGTCAAAACAAGGCACACTGGGTTCAGCGTCATCGTCACTACAATTGTGCGCGCGCGAGAAGTCTACATATCGAGGGGGCTACCAAGTGAGGCACCGAGACACAATGTTTGAGAGAGAAACCAATTGACAGATTATGATCAGATCGAGTTTTCACCCTTCTGCTG